>NW_010244589.1:0-17110 GCF_000690775.1 Eurypyga helias | reverse complement strand
GCTGCTTTTTAGAACCAGGCAGGGAAACCTTTCCCACGCTGGGACTCGTGCTCCTTCGGCTTCCCAGTCTCCCTCACTTACTTCCTCCTCTGTGCTGGCCTGCTCCTGTCTCCGCTGTGGACCTACAGACTGCCTGCCACACGGCCGCTCCCCTGAGGAAAGGAGAAAGAGGGGATGGAGCTGGTCTCCCACTGCTGGCACGGCTCAGCACGCAGGCATGGGAGCTGGTGCCATGGCGGGCAGCAGTGCTCTCCACAACAGGATGAGGTCCCTGTGGCCAACAGAGCTGTGCTGGGACGTCTGCTCCGACAGATCCACGCAGGAGGCCAGCATCCACATGTGGCCTCAGCCACGGCAGGAGCTGCTCGCCCACGTGTTTGGGCTGAGTCTGGTTGACATCTGGGCTCTGGGAAAGGAATCTGAAATCCCTCCTGAAGTGCATAAGCAGCAGCTTTCATTTGCCAACACCACAGGGATATTTAGCAGGACCATCAATGGCTAGTAAGACCCGTGAATCCCAACAAAAATCCATGGGTGCTTGTGTCTTTCATTCAAGGAAGCAAAGCAGGGCAGCATCGGTGGCCTCTTCTCCACGAAGTTCAGCCAAGGGTGGCCAATAGGTTGAAACCTCCACAGCCAGAGAGCGATGGATGGACACACACATAAACCGTCCCAGCAGGAAGGTGCGGTCCTGCTCAAGGGGGACAATCTGTTCTCGGCACGCCAGGAGCAGCTGGGTGTCACAGCGCTCTGGGGAAGCACAGCGCCCTGTTTCCCTGCTCGCGTCAAACCTTGTAAAGCAGAAACCGTTCTGCTGCCCGGTGACGCTCCTGTGTCCTTACCAAGGGCCGGGCAGAGTCTGGTCCTCAAACACTCAGCTTTATTTTCTCCCGTTTTGCGTGACAGTTCACAAACATACCTCAAGAAGAAAATCAGGATCATTAAATATTCAGGGGAGGGAGGATTAGAAAGAGAGAGAAGTGGCCGCTCATTAAAACGTGCCCCTTTTTAACTCCTCCTCTAGGAAAGTATCCAATTATTTCTTAAATGACCCCGATACTTTCTGCCTCAGCCCCCTCACCTGGTTAGCCATTTCACATATTTATTATTCTTTGCATGAAATAATACTTCCTGGCATCTGTTCCCAGTTTGTTTCTCTTTAATTTCCATTTATAGCACATTTTTCTATCCTCTGACCATGTTAAAATAAAACAGTAAGCATGTTTGACACAGTGCAAGTTACTTCAGATCATGATCCTTCCCTGACCCTGGTCTGTTTGGTTTTTAACATGCTCTAAACCACAGAAAAACATCTAAATGAACAAAATGAAAAGGCACGTGGAAAGCTCCAAGAATCAGCAACCGTTCGGCATTTCACCCGGGGGCCGGCGTGAGAACTGGTAGGTGGTCACAGTCCAGCTGCGCTCTGACCCGCAGCAGCTGGAGGGAGATGAGGGAAGTGAGGAGACCAGGGCTGTGCGGTCCCTCCGTGAGGTGGAGGTGAGAAGCAGGTGGCTGTAGGAGATGAGGGACACGTAAGAGACTGCCAGTCGGCTGGGCACAGGAAAGGAAATGTTCATTTCCAGTGCAGCGATACAGACTCGGCTTGAGCGATGCTTTCCGTTCTGACCAGGCAGATGGGAAAAGGTGCCCTTTCCTTGCACTGAAGGGAGAGGTCGCTTCCAAGTGCAGTCTGGCAGCTCCACGAGCAATAAAGTCACAAGGAGAAGCAGCGAGGAGTACTTTAGTTATGGCACAAGGACGCTGTACATTGGCATCTCTGTCTTGGTACAAGGCCGCAGTGTAATTTTCTCTCAGGAGGAGGTTGCTCGTGAAGCTAAAACAAGACGGAAAGAACCAGCGTAGCCTCCAACCAAACGTGTACGCACACCTTCCCGTGCAGGAAGAAAGCAGATCAATGAGCCCGTGTCTTCTCCACCACCGTTTTATAGACTATCAGGGACCATCCCGCTCCAATACAAGCATCAACCTGCTCAGAACAGCCCCTCCATGTCCTCTGGCACTGATAAGCCGGTACGTGTGGTTATACCTCCTGCTGTGACGAGGCTGACAAGGTGGCACCCCTGAACACTACCATCTGGGACTGAGAACCTTCCTGCTCCGTCCTCTTTAGCTGGAAGGACGGCGGTCGCCCTGCAGTTTGGCGTTACGGCAGAGGGACGTGGGTGCCCCCAACAGCCAAGAGCCACAGCAGCCTGGGCAGTTCAGGTCACGGCGCCCTCTGTGTACCTTACTGACTCTGGAAGCTTTCTTCACACCCCCATTGCACTGAGGGGGCTTTAACCTGCCAGACTGCCCAGGGCATCTTCCTTTGACCTGAATTCCAAGCTGAACACCAGAAACCCTGGGTCTTTCTGAGGTCAAGGCAAATGTCACGATGAACAGGACTAGGAGCAGCCCAGTTAAACTGTGCCCTGGCAAAGCACCATCCTCTCAAGCACACCACGCAGCTCGGTGCCGGGGCCGCACCACCACAGCTCAAGAGCCAGGAGGGCGATGAGGGTGGCCAGCCTTTGGGGAAGCAGATCAGAAGGGACTCTGAAGGCTCACCAGCAGGGTCACTGGGTCAGGCGCTCAGCACAAGGCCGGAGGGCTGCTCCTTTTGGGAAACCAGCATCACCTCCCCCCACCGCCCAAGAAATGCTCCCCTGATTGGCCCCCCATGGTGTCGGGTAGGTGTGACTGAAGGGGACAGCAAGGTTGGCCACCTCACATCTTGGGAACCACTTAATCCTCAGCAGCACAGAGGGTCACAATTACAGAAACGTGTAGTTGTGTCTCTGCTCCCTGAACTCACTGAACTTCATCCAATCTCCCGGGCTTTAAGCTCTAAGCAGGCAGAGTTCACGCAGCAGGATTTGCCCTACACAGCCCATGGTTTGGAAGGACAAACACGAGTCCCTCCTAGTCCGTCTGTTCCTTCTGCTCATCTCTCCCCTGCCACAGTTTGCCAATTTACCTTTTACTGTTCACCCAGCACAGTACTGACGGCATCTGGAAGACTCGAAAATTGACTGAGGGGAAAAAAGAGAAAAGCAGCACTAAACTTGACGGCCCGATTATGCACGGCATCACGCGAACAGTGCCACTGCCGCCTTGGAGAACAGGCCTGGAGGAGGGGGTGGAGAAAGCTTCACAGCGTAACCCAGCCCACGCTCGGTTGTGTACAGTTATAACCGGGATTCAACCATCATCACCTACTTCATGTGCCGAAAGAGGAATGGTGACAAAGCACTGAGGGTCATTTGTTTTCTGAGTTGCAATCTCTTTATTTGGTTAAGTGGTCTGAGACAACGAAGTCATGCTCTTCTCTATTTCTGAGAGTTTCTTCAGCATGTGGCTCACCTTGGCCTCATCGAACTCCAGACAGAGGAACTCCGATTCCTACAAAACAAAATTGCAAGAACAATAGTTGAGAAAGGTGATGTTTTCTTCAGGCAGACAGTGGAGGGGCAATAGTGAGCTCTGGTTTCCTGATGATTTGCGTCCCGTGTCTCCTTTTTTTCCCCACTCCCACCTAAATAACCTCAGTACGCCCAGAGGGTGGCTACGCGCCCCCCGAGTGAGAACAGTATAGGCCGCAAGCCAGCCAGCGGCTGCCAAGGAGGACACATGAAGGCTGCGCTCTGCCCACCTTTCCCTTCGATGTGGGCGTCAGTTTGGGTCTGTCCTCAGCGGCAGGCTTTTGCAAAACTTGAAGAAATTTAATTACATCTGAGAGTTCCACTTTTCTTTCCGAGCTGGTGATCCCCAAAGCTGTCACTGGGTACTGCAAAGTGGTTGGAGTGGCCCCACAAAGCTCGTCACACAGGAAAACCAGACGTTATAGAGAGGAAAACATGAATCCAAACCACAGTCTTGGACAGGACATTTCGGTTTGGAAATTCAGGAGAGTTGTGTATGCTCCTACACACGGGCTCTAGTGTCACTTTAAACTTAGAAGCAAGTTGAGGAAGCAGCACTGAATTGCTCTGAGAAGTCCTGTCACAGCTTAAAAAGTAGTTATTTTCTGACAAGATGGATATTGGGATATAGGAAAAGGACCTTATCAAAGGCCTAGAAAATAAAGAAAACAATATGTACACGATAATCTCTATCTAAAAGCCCTAAAGCTAAGGAACTCATCAATGTGAAAAGGCCTCCTGAGACTCCAATCCATTGCCTACTGGCATGTCCGTGGTCACAAAATATTTCTGATTGTGATTCTGGCAGAAGAAACGTTTGAGACTGCCCGGAGCCTGACTGTGTGCTAGAGATGTTCCAGGTGAAGCTCCATCAGTGACAGCGAACCAAACAAACCACTGGAAAATCAAAAGTGTAGCCAGTATGGAGGGAGGTTTCCTTCTGAGACGCTGGAACAGCTTTGGCCACCAGAATCACTGCATATCCACTGCAATTCTTTACGTAACACAGAGCCTGTGGTGCTTATAAAAGCAGAGGGGCATCTCCAGGTCTCGCCTGTTTTGCACTACACTAAAATTTTTATCATTCTTTCAACATAAGTTTTCCCCATACAATTAGCATCTACCCAAACCACCTTCATCCTTTACATTTATGGAGTTAGTATTTAATACCCAAGGATGAAACCATCAGATAGACTAAACCCATCAGCTTTTACAAAGTACCTTTTCCAACTACTCCAAGCATTTCCTCCTGGGGCATCAGGAATGGTTTTACCTTTCACCCTCGGTCGCTCTCCTGGGGGTTCCTGGGCTGTTTAATTTTTTGGAAGAACCAAACGGGACGCGTGAACCAAAATGCTGACAGAGGCAGCAAAGGGATCATTTAGTGTGCAGTTATCACAAAGGGCAGTGCCAGAATGCTAATGGGAAAGAAACAAGGTACCAGAAGTCCATGATGGGGAAGCTGAGTGCGTGAAGAGCATGGAAAGGCTGTGTATGACATCAGTTACCCAGGACATGAGCACAGGCCAAGGCAGAGATCAAAACAGTGATTTAAACCTTAAACCTTGAAATGTTCTAAGAAAGAAGACCTCGTAGAATGAGAGACCGTGCTTTTTATGCTTTTCTTGTCTCAAAATATCACTGTCTCTCCCCTAACGCTGGTATTTAGGCGCCAGTAAATCATTTACCGTAGTCACTGGATGGCTCGGCCTTCGTGAAATGTTGGCTGTCTTACCTCCTCACGACCACACCAGCCAACAGACTAAGGAGCGGGGATCCAGTTATTCACTACGTGGGCGCTTCTGACTGGAAAAGGTTCCGCAGAACCAAGGAGAACTTTGACTGGACGATGTATCGGTAAAGGTCAGTAGTAGTCACCTAACTAAACATGCACCGCGTAGAATATACAGACGACAAAACCCTGAAATACCTCTCTACACACTCCTCCATTAGGAAGCACTGGAAGAGTCCGGTCTTGGGCGATCCGTTAGTTAAACCCCAATGCTTTGTGAAGCATCGTGCTGAAACCAGATCACAGACCCTCGCTGGGGTAAACCATTCTGCGCTGAAGTGAGCAGAAACAGGCGGTCAGCCCGCCTGCTCCAACTCAGGACTGCAAAGCCAATGCCTCTTCAGCCCCCACCCCCCAGCTAAATCCCCCACTTTTAGCATCCTTGTTTCCCCAGATCTGACCAGAAAAAGGTTTTGAGCTCACTTTCACCAAAGAGCTACTGCAGAAGCTTTTCTCACCAATCTAAAATCATCTGTCACACGTTACAGGTCTCGTTTCGCTGACAGCATCTGCAAACAGCCCTTCTCCCTGCAGCCTGACCTCTTGATCCTCGGCACGCGTGCCACTGCCACCAGTGGATTTCTATCTTGCGTGGCGGTGCCACGCTCCGCAGCCCCGGGTCACAGTCCGGGACACGACGGACTCCAAGGCCAACCTCCTGCTGATGTCTCCGGCTTTCCAGCCACAGCTGAGCGCCTCAAGTCATGCGGGCCCATCAACGGGTTTCTCCAGGCCAGCCTTTGCCCACGCACCCTTTACGCTCTGCAGAAGCTGCTGAATCACAGGGTGAGGGTGAGTGGACAGAAGACCGAAGGTCCCAGCTCTGATGAGAACTTTTTGCATGACCTTAAGGCACAAGGTGGCTTCTTTTATTTTTCCTCTTCAGGTTCTGTCACTTAAAATTGAGCAAAAGGACACTTGGATTACACCAGGACTCCGCACTCCACTTTATACAAGTGTAAGTGTACTCATAAAGCAGCTAAAATTTTCCTATGTGGATTGGACGGGATCTGCATAGTTACCACGCTCTCACGTGGAGCCACCAAAAACATGACAGAGAGGGCTGTAAATCAGGCTGCTCAGAACTGGGCTTTTGTTTTAGTTAATGCTTTGTTAGCTTGTGCCTTCCACAAAGGTCCAAAGAAAGAAAAACGATGGATCTGGGAAATTAAAACTTCCCACTGCTCCCCTAAGGTGTTCTCCAGGAGCAGGATGGATTTGGTGTCTCTGCAAGAAACAAGGGTCCCCTTTTGATACTTAGAGAAATCTGCAACCCACGCAGAGTGAGTCCAGAGGAGGCCACGAAGATGCTCCGAGGGCTGGAGCCCCTCTGCCATGGGGACAGGCTGAGAGAGTTGGGCTTGTTCAGCCTGGAGAAGAGAAGGCTCCGGGGAGACCTTATAGCACCTTCCAGTGCCTGAAGGGGCTACAAGGAAGCTGGGGGGGACTTTTTACAAGGGCCTGTAGTGACAGGACAAGGGGTAACGGGGTTAAATTGAAAGTGGGGAGGTTTAGATTGGATATCAGGAAGAAGTTCTTCCCGGAGAGGGTGGGGATGCAGTGGCACAGGTTGCCCAGAGAAGCTGTGGATGCCCCATCCCTGGAAGTGTTCAAGGCCAGGCTGGATGAGGCTTGGAGCAACCTGCTCTAGTGGAAGGTGTCCCTGCCCATGGCAGGGGGGTTGGAACTGGATGGTCTTTAAGGTCCCTTCCAACCCAAACCAGTCTGTGATTCTGTGACTGAATAAGACATGCCTGATGATCAGAAGAAACACAGGGAACACCTAATTGAAAAACCCCTCTGAGTTACCCGAAGCGCACTGAAGAGATTGCGGGCTCTGCTCAGCTCTAAGCAGCAGGGTTAGAGTTCAATCAGCGATGTATTAACACAAGATGAGTATCTCACAACTCATAACACAAGCAAATTAAGTTGCAAACAGAAAAGCCAGCGGGGGGGTAAATAAAACGGTCCCGGTGAAAGCTGCTCGGCATGGTGCAGCACAACGAGCCGGACATGACGACACCTGGAAGGTCCACCTTCCCATACTCACAACCAAGGATTGCGCATTCTCAGTTAGCCCACCTTTTATTTTATTTTTTAATCTCTAAAAGACTAGTTGAGAAGGAAGTGGCTGGAAGGAGCCAGCGAGGACACCTAGGGAATTGGCGGGGGGGCAGTGCAGACCTGACAGTAACACCTGCACCTTCACTTGGCAAGTCAAACCAAACACACACCAGCCAAAGTCCTTCGAACCGTCCTTTAAGCTGGGCTCCCTCAGGGTCACTTGGCTAGTTTTCAAGTCAACAGACCTAAAATACAAGGTGGCTTCGGTCATTCCAGTGCTGCTGGGAGCAGGGGGAGCGGAGGCGGCTCTAAAATGACAGGGAGCTGCCTGTGGAGCCAAGTGGCTCCGGTGTTAAAAGGAAGCTGGCAAATTGCCCCAGTTATGCCAGCGCCCCGACCACTGCCAGCAGGTATGAACAGCATGCTCCATCTTCGAGTTCCTGCATCCATCCAGAGAGAAACATTAAGGTCTTCAGGGTCCTGCTCCATCTTCGAGTTCCTGCATCCATCCAGAGAGAAACATTAAGGTCTTACCTTCAGGTTACAGCTGGACCCCCTTACAGGTACCTTCAGGGTACAGCTGGACCCGCTTAGAGGTCCAGCTCTACCTATTTGCATGATAAAGCAATGCAAATCTAAATAAAGTAATTCCAAACACCTCCATCCCTCTCAAAAAGGCATAAGAAAGAAAGAAACAAAAAAAGCCCAACCCAAAGTTCCAGTTGGAAATCAGATACTTTTTCAAACAGTGCAAGGATGCATTTCCCTTGGAGAAGGCGCATCTTGAACCCATTTTTGCAATGACACCACCCAGCTCTACCACCAAAGCCTCCCTTCATCCTAGACTACTCTCACCTACTCATTACTGCGGGACTTTGCTGTTGGACTGCCTGGGGGCGGAAAAGAAATACTCTCCCCCAAATAAACCTGAACAAACTCAGCATTATTATTCCTATTAGTTGCTTCCAAATCTTTCTGCAGAGGACGCCCCCTTGTCGCCTGGTGCGCACAACTGAAATGGGGCCGGCCAGGGCTGCCCAGTTACGGGGCACTGGGTTCGGTTCCGCTACACGTGGCTTTCTGCGCGACGCTGTCCCCGCATCCCTCTGCCACGCAAACGCCTGCGGAAGCTGCTGCGGGAGTGTCAAAAATACACAACGGGCTACACTCGCTCTTCTCAGAAACCATCGGGGTGGAAGATCTCTCCCAGCACAGAGCGCTGCCTTAGCGCTCCAGGTTTGCTTCTCCGAGGAATGCCTGCTGGTGCCATTCCTAGTAGGACTGCTGGGAGAGGGAGACAGAAATGACCTCTGTAATTCACGCTAAAAAAAAAAAAAAGGCATAAAGTACCATGACAAATGTTCTCGAAAGTAGGAAAAAGTTACCCAAAAAGAAGAAAAATATTGGATTTGAGCTTATTTTTTCTTCTTCAAGAATCAGGGTAATACCACATTGAACTGGGTGATTCACACTAAGTGGAAATATTTCCTGTCAGATGTTTATGACAGCAATTTATTTGGAAAAAAAACCCCAAACCCTGGGCTACCATAAACCAGTGCAGGACAAGAAGATACGATACACTGCACTGAGTATCTCCACTCGCACTGCCTCAGTCGTGATCCCACCGCAAACTTCCGAAGCTATTTATAGATTCATTAATATTCAGCAAGACACACTGGGGCATAAGATAATGACAGTGAAGTCTAGATAATTCCAGAAAAACTGGAATGGGTGGCAGTCCGTTGATTTCACATGACCACATTTCTGACCATGCTGAATTCATTATGTTCAGTTCAGAGCTGTTTTTGCAACAAACCCATAATGAATCTCAGAGGTGAAGTGGCCTTCGTTTCCGTAATACTGTAGGAAAGAAAGCACAGATATTTGGAACTGAAAGTGCCTTCTCATTCTTCTACACTGGTTTGGCATGACATGAACCTAGAATCTCTGAGGTGGATGATCACTGCCTCTGCACAGGGACAAGAAGTTAACCCGCTTGCACATTTTGTAATACTTTCAATGTAACATCAAGCCCGTAATATCACAGGTTAAATAAGTAAAGGATTGTAGACATTGGAGTAATTCCAGAAGCAGAAGAGGCGGTTTCTGATACCACATGACAAACGTGATGTCGTTGCTTTTAGCTACTGAAGATATTCCATACGGAATTTCATACCTTACGTGACGGGAGTACTCTGGCTGCGGAGGTGCACGTGCCTTATGCTACGGGTGTTCATAGCTTTTGGAAGCCCGGGGTTCCTTTCAGAAAGCGTGGCAGAAAACAAAACCCTAAACAGTATTTTAATGGGTATAACTGATTAGAAGGAAGCATTCCCAGCAGCTCTTCAGGTTGAAGAACTGAAACCTTCAACAGGTTGCCCAGAGAAGCTGTGGATGCCCCATCCCTGGAAGTGTCCAAGGCCAGGCTGGATGAGGCTTGGAGCAACCTGGTCTAGTGGAAGGTGTCCCTGCCCATGGCAGGGGGGTTGGAACTGGATGGTCTTTAAGGTCCCTTCCAACCCAAACCAGTCTGTGATTCTATGATTCTATGATTCTCATGCATTTCACATCAGAGAACCCACAGGAATGACACAGAATTAACAAGGGAAAAAGACAGCTGAACACTTTTAGGCAAGATTTAGAGTCTTCCTATCTGGCTAAGCTGTTTTCAATGTGGTGATATCGAACCATCGGTTCCTTTAACCCTTTCAACTTCCTCTCCTTTTGTTAAAAAAAAACAAACCCAAACCACTTAGATTTGTACCCGTTTCCGTTATTTAAAATGCTTCACCCATACATATTCCCCACATCCCACTGCGTCCTCCCTCCATACAAGCTCTGCATTACAGGGTTGGCTTATCCGTGCCTCCACTGACCACTACTCCACCACGAGCCATGAACGCTTGCGACACGGGTAACTGCCCTGCGTTTGGCGGCAGCGATACCCTCTTTCTTTTCACTACCAAAAGGGCACTCAGTCACGACCACCGCATTCCAGGTGCCGCTAGGACGCTGCCCGTTTGTTACGGACGTCCGCTAACCCAAACCCTCGGAGAAAGCACCGCGAATGTCTCTCCTGTGAGGGCAAAGCACACGAAAATCCTACAAATGCTGAGCCACCTCACACAGCAGTTTGCTGTGGCCAGGTTATAAACCCCATGGTTCCACTGGTTCCAAAACAGTTCAGAAATACACCAGTCCTGGTCACGTTGATGAAAACGCGGATCTCGTTCTCATTTGCCAACGACCTTTGCAAGACTACACACCTGTAACTCGTTATGTGGGCTTCTCTCGCCAACCCCGCTAGCTAAGCTAGCTTGCCCCGGTCCTCCAACACCCTTGCACAATGCCTTCAAGCAGCTGAGACTCAAGTTACCCCATAAAACGCGTTTCCGAACCTGCTGCGGTCATCAGCCAGCACGAGAGGTGAAGGGAATGGAAAGAACGGCTCTCCCTCTCCCAAGGGTGGTGAACATTCCAACGTGGGCAACGCACGCAGCATCTCGGCCTCCCGACTGTTCGCAGCGCAAGTCTTCCCGCACAAGTAACTGATGACGGAACTCTGCATCCGATGGGGAATTCCCAGTGATGTCTCCAACCCGTAGTTGACCTGCCTCGTAAACGTGGAGTGATGAAACGCGTCGGTAATAACTGCCGGGAAACAGCCTGGTTGGTCCTCACGGGTCCAATCTTCAGCACCAACACCGAGGCTGCAGAGTCAATCCTCCCGGGGCAGGCGAGCTGTAGCCCTGTTCCCCCTTTACGGCAGGCGCTGATCATGAACTGCGTTTCTTATGAACAGCTCCACGACGACCTCGGTGTGCTACTGTCCCCGTGTTTCGCATAAAGCATTCGTTTGCCCTTGGCGAGCTTTTTGTGAGACTAGAACCTGCATCGGCTTTATTTCAGCACCTGGAAAACAGGCAAACAGAACCCAGAATCCTTCCGGTGCAGCCACAGTTTGAGATACCCGTCACGTTTTCTGGAAACCTGTGGTGTTTTTAATAGCATCCGTACCTTTCCAACGCAGCTCCGACCACCTACGGTTCTAAGTGTACGGCTCTTGGCAGATTTGCCTGCACCTGCCTCCGGCACGCAGAAAATGGGGATCAGCAACTCTGAAACGCTCAGCTGTGGCCAGCTGCACGCCAGGGTTCCGTGGGCTGAAGTGAGCTGGGAGCTCGCGTTTCCCCGTCATACGCACCAGGCTGTCTCTCACCTCCTGGCCGTGCCCGACGTCCTAACCTTGGGCAGCCCGTCCGTCAGCCTGAGGTGAGCAGCCAAGGTACCTCCAGCAGCACCTGGAGCACTCCAAGGCTGCGTCTGCACTCTGGAATGCAATCAGGCAAAACCCTCCAGGAACTGAGCTGCTGGACAAAATCTCCATCAGGGTGCACAGATAAGACCCTCGGAGACTCCTAACTTAAAGCGATTTTTTTTGGTAAGGGCACCGAGAGGCACGTCCCTGACTTCGCTGTAAGCCTTGAGCCTACCGTTTCCAAGCTTTTTTCCCCCCAAAAAACCCCATTACAGCATTTCTTACATGAAAAGATACTTAAGGAGAAACTCCCAAAACATTTTTCTCTCCTTGTCTTGATCTTGGAGATGGACAAACCAGTTTGGGAAAGGATTCAGCCTGGCAAGGGAAATACTGACCATGTAAGTTGGTCAAAGCTGAAGGCCACCAAATATAGGGTTGGGTAATCCTAACCAAAGGCACTGCCGTCGCTGCTGCCTTCCTCAGGTGGGAAGGGAGTTGTGGGAAGAGAACAAAAGTGTTATGACCTAACTCCTGATGCAGAAATGGGAGACACCTCTGTCCCTAAAATGAATGCAAAAATAACCTCCCCCAGCTCCTCTCTGCCCCTATGTACTCTGATTTTGACACAGAAAGAACATCAAGAGGGTTTTCAGCTGAAGCCCGGCATCTTTCAAAGCACAGGCTAAGCTCAAGAATGCTTTCACATCCTACACCCACAAGCGTGGGATGTTTAATCTTTAACAGGGGCATTTTTCTCCTAATGCTTGACTGGCTTGAAGTAAACAGGTGTAATGGCATGCAAAATAAACCATTTCACCTGCTTAGCCTGCTGGCACTTTCTTGGTGATGCTGGTCTGCAACTGGGGTTGGGTCTCAAGCCTCTCTACCCTCGTAGACGCGTCATCACTGCTCTAACCTCCATCTGAGAGATGCTACGCAGCTTTATGTGGAATCGTGCGAATTCTGTAACACAGTTGCCAGTCCCCAAACACTCTGAAAGTGCAAAATTAGGCAAAGTTTCACACTATTTTTCCTCCTTTAGAAGAAAGCTTTTGGGGATCTTATGCAATTGCCATGGCTGTCACAGGATGCAGTCTGACGGAAACAGAAGCTGAAATAACATGTTGAGTATTTGTACATAACTTTCTCCGTGTGAATGCCCTAGTGCATACCTCCAGATATATGGCAGGGCTTAAGAGGTTTTAAGAAAGAAAGAAAACAAACCCAAAACACAGTGATACCTGCAAATTTTACCAAACTGTACAGAGAAGCATATAAAAACAGCATTTAAAAAAAAAAAACACCAAAACCAGCCAACCTTTGTGTCACTGTGAGATTTGAATCAATACGTGTATTTAAAAACTAAAGGAAATACACTCTATTTCTGGCAGGGTATCACGTTCTCATCTTACTTCTGAATCCCGTTTTTCTCCAGCTCACCTCGGCTCCCCCACTGCTGGCAGCCCTCCCACTGCCGGGGCTCACAAGGGTACCAGAGGCTGGAAAGCTCCAACATCATTTATTCCAGCTCTGCTGTGTCAGCTCTTTAACTAGCAAAGAGTCTCTCAGTGGGACCAATGCAAGGTGACGTCCTTCTCTCTGAAAGGCCTCCGCAGGGGACCTAAAAGGGTGAATGTCCTTCCTCACTTTTGATCACTGTCTTCCTGATCCGTGCTCTTCTATTTCTATCTTGTTTGACGGCTGTGCTTCTTTCCTTGTGCCCTATATTGTTTGTTTGGGTTTTTTTTAAGCCTGCTCACAGAGCTGAAATGATTCATGTCTTTATACATGTTTAATCTCCAAATACTCCGGCTAGTCTCTGTTTTTCAGTCTTGCAGCACTTAATTGCAGCTCAAGAGTATGTCTAAGAAAAAGAGATCCCTTACTGGAAAGATCTTCTGCTTTTAACCTAAATTCAGCTTCTCTACTGTGAATCATAGAATCACAGACTGGTTTGGGTTGGAAGGGACCTTAAAGACCATCCAGTTCCAACCCCCCTGCCATGGGAGAATGTTTCAATGTACAGAATCAAGTTTCAACTACTCCCTGCCATGGGCAGGGACACCTTCCACTAGACCAGGTTGCTCAAAGCCTCATCCAGCCTGGCCTTGAACACTTCCAGGGATGGGGCATCCACAACATCTCTGGGCAACCTGTTCCAGTGCCTCCCCACCCTCTCCGGGAAGAACTTCTTCCTGATATCCAATCTAAATCTATCTGCTTTCAACTGAAACACGTTATCCCATAACGGAACATTAATCAGACCTGGAATTAACATTAATTTCATTTTAACCTCCCTCTTACCTAACATGGGAGTCATTTAGCATCGCAAAAAAAAATTTAAATCAAGCATCATCCAACATCATAAAAAAAAAACCCTGTTCAGAATCAAGTTTCAACTACTTTGTGATAATATTTACCATTTTCCTAAATGCATTGGAAAGTACCATATTATAGCATCAAACCCTCGGTGCCACTGGGGCATGTTTCTGTTACAAGGTGTACGCAAGACTGGACTCTGCAGGCTGTGCGTTTCATTAACTCTTTACTTAATCAAATCAGTGTCAACAGTGGTCCTCTCCATCACTGCAGTATTTACCGGCAGGAAAACAGGAGTAAGCCAGGGAGTTAAGAATTCCTTTTATACCAACGACGTAGACACAGTTTAAGTAATCTGCATTTAAAAATGATGGCAGTGTCAAAGATTCCGGTCAAGACTGGAGCAAAGCACACCCGACCTTTAGGAGGCTGCATGACTTGGGATCCCGGCATTCTCCGGCTGAGACCGCTGTCAGCTTGCATGCTTGGTAACCTGGTTAGCATCCCCCAGAGCAGACCTCTCCTGCGCCCTCCCAGCTCCTGCGTGTTTCTCTCTTACACGAAGGATTCAAGGGCCCGTTAATGTCCTGATGAAAACCACGACACCGAACACAAAAGCTGAGTGGAGAGGGGTACCCTGAGGCAGTCCAAGTACTTTCCAAGTACTTTCCGTGACAGCAGGCAACGCTGGTTCCGGTGGATGGCGATGGCTAGAATATCACTGCTTTTTGGCTCCCATCTGCCTTTAGCCAGACCTTGCTCGGTCAAAGAGACTGAAGATTAAAATTGCTCTGAATCAGCATTTTTGAATAAGTGTTTAAAACTTGTTTACTGCTCCTGTCTGAGCCATGCGGACTTGCCCCATGGTCTAAAAGGCAGCTGGGTCGCCTGGAACAGAGGAGTGGATGAGGGAGGGGAGTCCAGGGCACGCTGCCGAAATACTTCATCACTCAAGACCCGAACAGAAAGTACAACGATGTTGACTCCTGTTGCTGCGAGTTTTTCCAGTCATTCGTAAAGGCCACACAAATCCTCTGATGGTGTGCATCCCAGAACAGTGACAGGCAATGCCCTCAGAAAGCCCCATACCCAAAAAGTCCCTACGCTCGTGCTCCTAAGCCCAGAGATACGCACAACTCCGCTCCAGCACATACGTTTGGGGCCACAAAATGGCATTTTTCATGAAGTAGTTTTTCAAGAGCCTCGGTGTATGCACATCTAGATTAGATTAGATATCAGGAAGAAATTCTTCACAGAGAGGGTGGTGAGGCACTGGAACAGGTTGCCCAGAGAAGCTGTGGATGCCCCATCCCTGGAAGTGTCCACGGCCAGGCCGGATGAGGCTTTGAGCAACCTGGTCTAGTGGAAGGTGTCCCTGCCCATGGCAGGGGGGGTGGAACTAGATGATCTTTAAGGGCCCTTTCCACCCCAACCATTCTATGATTCTATGATTCTATCTATCTTGGCTGTGCTTCTAGCATCACAGCAATTCCAGGCATCCATTTACTCCAGAGCATTATACTACCTAGAAGGGGGAAGAGCAGGAAGCCTGGCAAAACGGATCCTTGCAGGCACACACACCGCCAGCAGCATCCCCATCTCCTTAGAAAAACACTAACCCTCTGTCCCCGGCACACCAGTGCACCACACACATCCTGACTTACACACGAATGTGCCTCTCAACGGCGAGCGAGAGTCACTCTCATCTACTGTCTGCCCTCGGTGAAGACCCAGTGGAGGGTGTCCCTGCCCAGGGCAGGGGGGTTGGAAATACATGATCTTTAAGGTCCTTTCCAACCCAAACCAGTCTGTGGTTCTGTGTTGGCAGAAGGGCTCATCCAAACCCACGGAAACAGGGTACCAAAGGCTTGAGAGGATGCCTGCAGTTCAGCGCGCATGCAGCCGAGTTTCCCTTCTTAAAGCAGTCACCAAGGCAAAGTCGTCAAACCACACAGGCTGGTGTTTTGCTGGTGTTATGGCATTTATCTATACCCTTCCTGATGATCCTGGCACAGGTTGCCCAGGGAAGCTGTGGATGCCACATCCCTGGAAGTGTTCAAGGCCAGGCTGGATGAGGCTTGGAGCAACCTGGTCTAGTGGAAGGTGTCCCTGCCCATGGCAGGGGGGTTGGAACTAGATGATCTTTAAGGTCCCTTCCAACCCAAACCAGTCTGTGATTCTATGATTCTATGATCCAAAAACAGAATTTATGAGGACAACAGCTACATTGCCACTGCAAACACCTATTCTCAGCAGGACCAGAATAACCATAGTTTTGTTCCTTTTAGTAATCTGAATGTATGAAGGGGAAAAAAAAGCCACATCAGAAAAAAAAAAAGAAGTTTTATTTAATTTTTGATCTTTTTCCCCCTTCGTTTCCTTTAGAATGCAAACGGCTGTCTTTCAGTTCGCCGCGAGAAGCCTCCCACGGACGGCAGTGCGCTCACGCATCCGCAGGCCGGCCCGTTCTACAGCCCCTCCAACAGCGCTGCTCTGGCTGTCCCGCAGCCTCGGGGCAGGCATCGCACCCGGACTTATCAGGAAAAGAGCAGCCCTTGCTGAGCGTGGTGCAAAGCCCGCTGGAGGCGGGGGGGAACTCTGCCCTGACCTCAGTGACCTTTGGCTCAAACGCACCAAAGCACCAGCAGCACGTGCCAGCCGGGAGACACCGGAGGAATACAGCTGTCCAGCTGCAATTTCAAATTTCATCCTGGAAGTGGAGACAGGCAAGAGAATACGAACGGCGCGTTCCAGTCAACGCACCACACCCGGGTCCATCTCTTCCTAATTAAAATCAGGACACCAGTTCCCCACATCATCCCAAACCCAGCCTTGCCATGAAGATTGCTTTAAGACACGCTACAGTCTTTGTGACAGGCATCGTGTTGAACCCCATCTTTTTTAGAATGAGAAAAGATGCAAAGAAAAGTTACATCATTTTGGTTGACCTCTTGTTCTCAGTTCAAGGGCAGGTGGTACTGAAGTAGAAATCATTTCCATAACTGAATTGCAGAGCAGACATTTAACAATTAGCAAGCGATCCGCTCGGCATATGCAAAGGGAATATGAAAAGAAGCACGTGAGAATTGGAGGCACCTCTGCACAAAAAAGGCTGCAGCTCCTCCATGTCAGACACTTGATTCGTTCTCCCTCTTTTTCTCCCACGAACAAGGGAGGAGAGCGTGATGAGATAGAACTTAACCACTTCTCCTGAGGAAATGACGATGATGTGAATGGCTCGTATAGTTT
>NW_010244588.1:0-25627 GCF_000690775.1 Eurypyga helias | reverse complement strand
GGATGGCATCCCTTCCCTCCAGTCCTCCAGGACTCATGCCAGATCAGTTCACTGTTCCTTTCCAAGTGAATTTTTTCAGTCTCTTAGGTCACGTTTTCTAGATCTCTGGTTATCATCTTTGCTGTCCTCTGGACTTTCTCCATGCTGAGAGCAGATGCTGGACCACCCAAAGCCTTACTTCCTGGTGGAAGAGGTGCATGACTTTGCCTGTCTCAGAAACTATGTTCCTGCTTATATTTTTGTGATGTTGTTGATTCATGCCAGGCTTGCGCTCTGCTGTAACCTCCACGTGATCCTCTGCAGAACTGGTGTCTGGCCAAGGGTTCATCATCCTCTTCCTGTAATTCAGATTTTACCTTTCTGAAGGCAAGGCATTTATCTTCCCATCTATGTAAAGTGCCACACCCAAAGAGGTGCACTATCTTCATTATCCATAGTTCAGTGTGATACTTTATAGTTGAACATTTTGCATTTTATATTTTTTGCCTTTGTTTACTTCACTTCTCCAATTTGCCAAGATTCTAAATTCTGTTTAATTCTCCAATTAGTTTACAGCCTATTGCAGTGTTTTTAGGGCTCTTTTTGAGGTTTGTGGAAACGGCAAACTCTGTTCTAAATCCTGATTGTAAGAATGTCTGTTTGACCCATGCCAGAAATCAAGCTATTGTATGCCTCTGGCTTTCCAACACTAGATCCAGTGGTTGCTCCATTTACTCAGCCAAAAACACAGCATGAACTACTTCTGTAGCCCTGGAAAACGTGTCGGATTTGGGAGCCTTGCTTCCTGTCTAGTGAACCTTTATAAAATGGTGCGCAAGAATTCCCCCTCATGCTCTGGGTGGGATCAGGTTTACAGCATGATGGCAGCTGACTCCTCAGGTCCCTTCCCATACCTGAGACCAAGCTCTAGGGGCTCATGGGCACATGTTCCAAACTGATATGGTTTTGAAAAAGAATAAAGATTTAAAGCTGCATGGATTAGGGTTACTGAATTGCACCATGCAGGTTTTTAATGCAAGCCTGGACTGAATCAGATGCCGAAACTATAGAATGTTTGCAGATACCTTCTCAGTACAATTTCCATTTTGATGTAGGGTTGTAAGAGATTGCTTTTTAGTAATGGCTGTCAGCAGTTTTTGCATCTCTCTGACAGTCATTATGTCTCGCCCACATTTCTATACTATTTAACCCTGGCAGTTATCTGCGCGTCAGAGCTTTTGTCTTAGACTTAGGTGAGAGAGAATAAATACAAATTTTGCTTAAAATATTAGGAAAGTTCAGTATAGGTATTGATTTGATGAGGACCTTGGAAATGAGACAATTAAGATCGCATTTTGAATTCTCTTCAGACATACTAGCATCTGTTATCTTTTCATGTAAGTGACCAAAATATGGTGTTTCTAGCTGGAAGACGGGTTTGGTCAAGAGGCAAAGGCAAATGCCTCCAGCAACCTGTGAGGTGAAAACTATGATCGACATAGTTGATCCAAATTTTGCTGTGTAAGTTCGTTTATAAAATGCTATGCATATCTTTTGAGAGACCAGGAACAAACCAGGCTCAAAATGTTGACATTTATTGTTCTGTAAACAGACAAGACCTTTGTTAGAGAGCAAGATTCATATATGAGCTTTGCTCATTTCTAAAAATACCTATTTCCTTTGGGGGAAAACCACATATAACTATTTCTTTAAAAGAGTTATTTGGAAATCAACCCCCCTGACATTTTCTGTTGTTAAATTGGGTGTTATTTTCAGTGCTGAAGAGGTGCTGTAGGCATTAAATCGCACAAGTCCATTTGACCCCCACAGAGAAGGAGGTGCCTGCAAGGAGAAAGGAGACCCACTCCCTCCAGTCTCCTGGTTCTCCGCAGAAAGTTTAGCTGATTCTGCAGAACTTCCCTGGCTTTTGTGTGCTAGGGCAAATAACCACTCTGTTTTCCCATGAGTACAAATGACCTGTGGATGTGAGGTGCATTAGGAGTGGAAGGGATGGTGATAAGTAAGGAGCACAGTGGGAGAACAGTAATAACATCTTCCCTTTCAAAGCATTGCGAACATGCCAAGGACCTCTTGGAGTACCCGAGGAAAAAATAAAGAGCAGGGGGAAAAGTAGGTTGGAGTAGAATTTTCAGATGGCTGTCTGGGAACTTGAGAATAGTGGTTTCGAAGAGACTCCCAGAAGGCACCAAAGGAAGGCAAACTTCCTAAGTTCTCGGCCCACAGGAAATGTTTCAAGTCCCCAGCTCACTGCTTTGCAGTAGGTTTTAATGCCTAGCCCATTTTGTAGTGCTCTTTTTTGACAGAATGACGGTTTAAACAGCAAACAAATTCAAAACACAATCTTTTTTCCTGACTTGTTCAAAGGGCATTTGGGGAACAATAGTCCTTTGTTGTAAGTTGCCTGTCTGCACAGTTGTAGTTAAGATATTATAGCTAAATTATATGGGTTCTGTTATTTTGGGGTGGTCTCCTTTGACCTTAAATCAAGCAGCATAACCAAAAAAAAGAAATTATTATAAATGTCCATCCAATTTTATTAAGGACATTTGCTATAAATGTGCTTAATTTTTACACTTTAACTTATATTATAGAATCATAGAATCACAGAATGGTTTGGGTTGGAAGGGACCTTAAAGATCATCCAGTTCCAACCCCCTGCCATGGGCAGGGACACCTTCCACTAGACCAGGTTGCTCCAAGCCTCATCCAGCCTGGTCTTGGACACTTCCAGGGATGGGGCATCCACAGCTTCTCTGGGAAACTGTCCCAGTGCCTCACCACCCTCTGCGGGAAGAACTTCTTCCTGATATCCCATCTAACCCTCCCCACTTTCAATTTAACCCCGTTCCCCCTTGTCCTGTCACTACAGGCCCTTGTAAAAAGTCCCTCCCAGCTTCCTTGTAGCCCCTTCAGGCACTGGAAGGTGCTATAGGGTCTCCCCGGAGCTTCCCTTCTCCAGGCTGAACACCCCAACTCTCCCAGCCTGTCCCCATGGCAGAGGGGCTCCAGCCCTCGGAGCATCTCCGTGGCCTCCTCTGGACTCGCTCCAACCAGTCTATATCCTTCTGATGTTAGTGCAATTGTTTGCATTTCCATTTCTGCTTAATAGGGATATTGTTATTATTGTTATTATTGTATAGCAGAGTGATATTAAGAGACACATTTGCTTTTTTCATAAATCACAAGATACTATCACTGTTGCAACCAATTTCTGGTATTAGTTTCTATAATAATAATTTAATAGATTCATACATCTTTTTTTACCAAACCAGAGTATTGTGACTGTCTCAATGGAAGGGGTAAGCACATTCATATCTCTACAGGAAGGTAATCACATGCTCATAATTTCTGAGCCATGAAATGACTCAAAGCTTGTCAAAATATGGGCATTGGGATGACTGAGACTATACATTTTTTTTTTTATACTGCCTTTTTTTTTAATGTGGTATATCAGAATGCTGATCAAGCTTTTTAAAAATACTTGACAACACGTGTCCAGGTATTAAAAAATATGTCTTTTGATCACCATTTTAACTTCTTGCCCTTTTACTTTTATTAAGAGTTTGTTGAACGTGAGTTTCCTAAGCTCTGCCAGCACAGCTGACCATAGGCTGTAAGAACGTCTGTGGCAAGGAAGTCTGATGGATGGGCCTTAACTGCAGACAGATTTCATCTGTCTTATCTAATGCTTATTAAGAAATCTCACCTCGGTTATATTGTATTATACAAACCTTCATCTGTCTCAAGGACGGCCGAATAGCTGCTTTCTGAACTAATTACTGGACTTACATCTCCACCTGCTGGCTGGTGGGACAAACTCCCATTGAAATGTTAAATCAAATGAAATCCAACTAGTGTTCTGCCTCTAAAAGCTTTTCTTATGATATCAAAATCGTTTATAGCCGCGATTTTCAGGGGAATTTTTTTCAAAGGTGTTTTTCACAGCTCTGAAGCCACTGATTCAAACTCATTGACCTACGCATATTACCCGAGGTCTTAATAAAGAAAATCTGACGAGATTTTTAAATCAGAAGTGTATCTCAACCCACCCACAGATCCTTGCAGTGGGAACACATGAGCACATCCAAGAGCCAAGTACACAGTAGACCTGTAGAAAGTTATTCCTATATAACTCCATAAAGCTTCATCGCCTAACAAGAATGATGCCACTAGAGAAATGATTGTTTTAAAAAATAGACAGACAGGTTGGTTGTAGCAAAGAGCCCGGACAACTGATCAACAGGGTGATTATCAGTGTTGGTATCCAGCGTGGGGGGGAGTGGAAAGTCCCAATAACAGTTTAGAGGTTTGCAAGGAGAGGCTGAAATTCAGTAGCAAACGTTCAAAGTAAAAGTGGACAGATAAGGAGAATTTCATTCAGAATAGATTTCCTCCACTGGGAAGAGTAGAGGAAGAGAAATGCTGTTTGTAAAAGCTGATGATCGTAGACAGTGATGACTCTCAAGTGTGATAACAGCTATGGAAAGGGCAAACACAATCCTGGAACTTGTTTTGCTGTAGCCCTTGGCCCTTCACGGTGACAGAATATTTCCGAATCTCAGCTGTCCCTACTCCTTTTCCTGACAAGTCAGGATACAATCTCTTCTCAGCCTCAGATGGAATCTGTCATGCTTCTGTTGTCTTTTAGACACTACCACCCCTTCCACATTTTCCTTGGGAGATGGGGAGAACACAGAATAAATAGACAAAAAATTACAGCAAACGTGTCTTTTCTACCCTAATTTTTTCCAAAGATTTTGCTTTCTCATTCTTTATGATGGGTCACTCACCTGTGAGAACTGATAACACATCCTCGCTACCTGCCCCTTAATATCTTTTGACAGGAATTTCTACTTAATTTCTGCTTAATTAGCAAGTGTCTGGTTTCAGAAAGCTTTCTGCTGAAGATACATTGGTAAAATCTTAACAATTGTGAGAAATATTAAGTAGACAGTCTCCATAGTAGTCATATAAGGAATAAATACAGTAAAGTACATGATGAAACTAGAAATGTGATGCTTGGGCTGAGTAATGGTAACTCTCACAGATACAGCGGCTCAGTTTAGATCAGATGCCCTGTCAGTGCCACCTGCAAAAAAGTCCTACCAGCCACTTAGAATTAAGTACCGTTTTCTGCAGAAGTTAAAGAATGCTGGAATTTAGATGCTAACTGAAGTAGGTTTCTCCTCCTTTTTTTTTCTTTTTATTTTCTCTGAGCAGTTTTTTCAAATAGTTACAGAAATAGCACAAAATAGGAGCATGCCCTGAATGGAAAAACAGCTATTACCCAACTGGTAAAGAAATTTTCCAGAAATGTGGAAGATAACTGAGGGAAGCTTGAAAGGCCCTTTGCTCTGTATCTGTAAACAATAGGCACCAGCAGAAGTGTTAATTACCCAGTGAGATGTTGGCTGTAGTTCTCAAGAGAGCTGATTTTTTAACGGTTTCATTTGACTCAGATAGGGAAATTCATAAATTTCTGCAGGTTTCGACATTCTGGACTTAATAGAGAGTCAGAATACCCCAAGGGCAGAACTGAAGCAGAAAGATTTGGAATTCAACCCATGAAGCCATGACACCAGCAGGATGAGAGGGCTTCCTGCAACTTGACAGCAGCAGCAGTGATGCCCCAGATCGCTAAAAATGCTGCCTTAGGTGTGTTCAATTAATTTGCATAAAGACCAGCATTTTCAGAGGTCTGAGGCCTGTTGCTAAAGAGCATCACATCCTGTTTCCGTTTTCAATCTCTTCTCATAAAATACCGGATCCATAATTCCTCTGATTGTTCTGGCACAGCTCGAAGTTTAGTTTCAATTCTCCTTTTTTTGGAAATAGCAGGCCAGGTTTGTTTGCAGCGTCATGCTGCATGCGCTCCTCAGCAGTGCTATTGATCTGTATCTGTAGGAAAGATCTCCACTAATAGATCTGCAGGTTGTGTTTGCCCTTTCCAAAGCTTTTCTGATACTTGTTTCAACCATTCCTGAACCACCTGACCTTGTGTATCTCAGGTATTTAGAACAGCTATTCTTGGAAAAGTTCACGGGATCCAGTCTTGGCTCTGATGAGGTAACAGGCACAAGGTGTATGGGAGGGCAGCTCCCACAGATGTATTTGAAAGATTCCTTGAGAACTTTGATGTTGCTTTTCCAATATTTGAGTCAATTTTCGTTCAATAAGCACTGATGTTTTTTTCACTTCCGATTCTAATGAAGCCTGAAATTAGCATAGCTTTTTTGTTTACTTTCTTATTCATAACAACATCATTGATAGTAATAGCATGGCACTGGGAATATTTCTCATAAAGCGGAAGGCAGAAGTCAAAAGTATTTGGGATAGGTCCCGTATGTTGGGAGGAGGAATGTTCTGAGTTATTTGATCCCTCCTGATATAACTAATATTTCATATCTCTACATTTAATCTACTGTTTGTTGGGGGAGGGGGGGAACAGTCTATGTAACCCAAGTTAAAAGCTATTTTGACTCTAAACTCTTTGGCACCATCACTCTGCCTTAACACAGATGCTCTTTTATTAAAAGCTCAAGTAAACATTAATTTTCCTTTTTTAAATTTAATTTTCTCGTGATTTGCATATATAATAGCATGGAAAAAACCAATATATTCTTAAGGGAAGAATTATAGCAGTTAGTTATTTTGAAATTTCTGAAAAAACAAAGGAGCATATATTACCGGTGAGCAAGATTTTAGTAAGTGAATTTTACCAGCTGGAAGTGTGACCAGGATGACTAGCATTTTGATATTCAAAATACACCTTGAGACTTCTGGTGCCTTGAATATTTGCTCTCTGTTTAAATACACTCGGTGTGAGCCATATGGTCAGACACTGTTAATATTTACTTTGGAGGATTCTGCTTTTCTGAGCCTTTTTCTTTTTCCTCTCTGGCTGCTGTCCCTGTTAAGAGGAATGTTAGCAGTATACACATCCTTCCAGAGATATGATAGTAATGAAAACATTAAACGTTGGTGTCCTTAATCCATTTTTCAGAGTTAGGTTTTTCAGTCTGAAGAATGTACTGTTTTGGAGATTCTCTTGCTGGGACTCAGAAAATCCGTGGATGATAACAATAGGTGGAGCAGTAGCAGCTCATCCCAGTGACAGAGGCAGGGCTGGTAACTGATGTGCTGTCAGCCTTGTTAGCGAAAACAGAACCCTGGGGATTTTCGTGATGGCTTTCCTTCCTGCACATTTGATATTCCATATTACTGAATTATTCAACATTGCTGCTGCTAACTCAGATAGTGTCTCTGGAGCATAATTAGGTAAGCAATGGTTAAAAGCAGGAAAAAAGCAATGTCCCAATTATACATTCATTGCTTTGTGAATACTTGAATAGCAGTTTAAAATATCAACCGTGGTTCACAGGAACTTGCAGGGCAGGGCTGGAAAACTCTGGATAAGATATCTTAGTCTTAGTCAAGTTTAAAACAAAACTCCTATTGTGTATAAAACAGGGCAAAAGTTAAACCTCTCAAGATATGTAGAAACAGACCTGAACTACTGCTGAAATGTGGTCTATCCTACCTCTTTCTCACTGTTAAGAGAAATGGAAGGACAGTCCTTTTCTCCATGTGTTAATGCTTTGGTGCCTCCTTTTCCATGCCTCCCCTTTTTTAGAAATTAAAATTAATTTATTTCTCACCAAGATAATAATGAGAATATTTAGATGGTGTTTGATCTGCCGCTTTTATTGTTGGAGCTATGTTTTGCTAAAAAAAGGAATGACATTTCAGGATTGGGACCTCGTTAAGCTTTTGGTTAGGTACGTAGGAGCTTTAATATTTGTCTCATGGTAAGTCAGAGTATTCCCGGTCGGTTTCCTTTCAACATGAATAGGCTGGTCTTGCCTAAAAAGCATTGTTCTTCTTGGCAATCATCACGCATCTCTAATCTATGGCAAAATGTACCATCAGGTGTGCAGAATACATGTCCTCTGTCTTCACCGTGAGTGATGTGTGTGGGAGAAACACGCTTTGCTGCTGGTCACTTGGTCAGTGCCATGTGAACCCACTTTGTTCTTCCCTTTGGAAGAGAGATGTTTGCGTTAGATGGCCACTGGCTACAAATCAACCCCGGAAAGTCTCTGAAAGACAATGGACACGCTGCTTCTTGGGATTGCAAGTTTTAAGAAAAGAAATGAGAAAATTGTATTACTAATTCCATGAGCACTTAATGAAAAGAAATTACTTTTTGCTTCTTTGACCTGTCACTAGGAGCTTTTAAAGATCTTTCTTAAAAGCTTTTGTTTGCATCACAGGCTTTAGTCAGTGTGGTATCAAAGCGTCCCACTGAAGCAGCAAGATATTAATATTGAATTTAATAGAGGAAGCACAGAACAAGCAACTTCTGGAGGGGTGTGTGGCAAAGCAAGGAACGGAGCAAAATTCAGGGTAATTATCACACATATTTCCTCCCTGTCTTGATGAAAGAATTAGATGTTCTGGATTGGTGTCATTTTGATATTTTGAACCATTATTACACTTAGGGTCTGCCGGATAGAAATAGAAATAGAAATAGAAATAGAAAGTCCCCTGGAATCCAGGACTTAAAGGGACATTTAGTTGTCATGCATAAATTTAAGGAAATAACACAAAAATAAATTCCACCAATATTTAATGTCAGCTACAACCCCTTTCAGCGTGTCTTCAGCTGATGCATACATAGCTTGAATATTGCAAAAATGCATGGAAATTATATTCCAGCTTTCTGTGTGCAGGCCTTACTGGAAAGCAAATGGGCAGCTGTATGGTTACACTGAAGCAAGGCGAGACCTAAGTACTATGCCAGGTGTTTTGGTTGACTGGTCACAACAAATACAGCTCAGAATTTTTGGAAGTTTTGACCCATGAAGGTAAATTTCAAAATATTATTAATGGAATAATACTGGGTGACAAAGATACTCTGAGAAAAGTGCACACAGGTATTTTATAAGCCTAAAAAGAGGCTGATTTCAACAAGGAAAATGTTTTGAATTTGAGATTTCTGAGTGCAAATGTCAGTGTTATGGAAAATAAGTGAGAAGAATCAGAAATGCTGGTATGAAACACAATTTTTTAGAATTGTTATATTTTATCTTTATCAAAATTAGGCTGGATTAATGAATAGAACATCTGGGAGGACGGCCTTAAAGATGAATTAGGCATCTGTCTGTATTAGTTACCTGTAGGAGGGATGTCGGCGTTGGCTCCAGTGACACTGCAGCTCGTGTTGCCAAGGGAAATACTGGATGCCATCAGTTCGAGTGCACCTTGCAGCCACACTTTCCTGCCCTGAAGGTAGGGTCAACACACTCTGACAATAACAACAAGCAAGTTGTTATTGCTGATTGTTGTTATGGCACGCACAAGTTGTGCGTGCTGATAGTGGCTTCCCCACATTCTTCCAGAAGCGGACTAATTCTGCAATTCTGATTTCAAGCACCCAGCAACCTGCAGATTTGGTGCATCAATGCAGTTGCAAATGATACTGCTGAGTGCAGCGTAACTGGAAAGGGTGGGCAATACTGTCCTGGGTCTCAGAAGCAGCCTAAAATTCAGAATGCTCCCAGGAGCGTTCTATCAGGTACAGCAGATGCAGGCATTTCTCCAGTGGTTTGCAAATCTGATCTGGAGAGTGAGAAGAAGGAGGATTTGTGTGATATACAAGTTTATGTATACTTGCTATGAAGTTTTGGGACAAGCAAGAAGCAGATTTATTGAATGGCTCTGGGTGAGGGAAAGGAAATGGATAATGGTAGATATTATAGAATACTTAATCTGTGTTTGGAAGCTATTATAAACCATCTGATCAGAAAGAAGTGAATAAGGCTTTCTTTGAGCATGGATCAAAAATTAGAAAAAATACTAAATAATCCATTTGCAATTATATAAAAGACAGTAGAATTATAAATATGTCATAGGCCTTTAATTTCCGTCTTTGACAGAGGATGTGGTACCAGGAGACACAAGGAGAACACAACCAGCTCACTGCCGCCTGGCAGGGGAGAGGATGCAGTGGAGCAGTCTGTCACACTGACTAAGTGTTGCCTCCCTGTGTTTTACGATACCCACCTCCAGGAGTCATGTAAACTCACTACAATGGCAAAAAATAACCCTGCACTAAGGAAAAAATGTCTAGTTTTCTAGCACTGTAGTCAATCAAGCAGTTTGAGGAGAACCACAGATGTTCACTGGAGAGGAGACCACGCACCTGCAAGCTACAGTGCAGAGGATTAGATGAGTGGGGAGTGATTTCTCTCCCTTTGATAGCAGCAAGACATTAGATGTGTTAAGCAATATTAGGAACTCAGATACGTAGAAGAATAGGGTAAATGCCATCTTCCTTCCAAGACTTTTGGTGTTGCCAGTGTTGCTTTCTCATAAAGTTGATAGATTGTGGGTACTTCTTTGATTTTCATGAGATGACAAACAAGAGGTTGAGGAGAAATTGCTTTCAAAGAGTAGCTGTGAATGGTTTAATGTTAAACTTTGAGGTTGTCTCAAATGCTGATGCTGGTCTCTGAAGCAAATGTCTCTGCATAACCCCACATCCTAGTTCTGTTCAGTGTTTTCATTAATTACCTGAAAAATAAATAGGTAGTGAATTTAAAATAAAATAAGCAAGCTGGTATTGGCAGGGGCTTAAAAGTCATTGGGAAGAGAGGGTCAAAATGCAAGCTGGTCCTGGCAAATCGAAGAAATAATTAGAAGAAAGTAAGATGAGATTCATCACTGAAAAGCAGCGGGTGCCACAGCTGAGGAGAAATTTAAAACATAAATGCAAATAGGTAGTTAGCATTGTGGCAGGAAAGGATGAGGGTGTTATATTTTTAAATAAACCAAGTTCCATGGTGCAGTGTGATAGCAGCTATTTACAAATTGCAGGTAGCTATTCTAGTCTGCATGCTTGTGAAGCTGCGGGTACCTTGCTGTGTCCAGACTGGATTCCCATACCTGGGAATCATGCAACAGCCGTCTGGGAACTCCAGTTGTGGTTTAATCGAGACCAGAGCAGGCTGAGAGAGAGGACATTGGGTCTGTTTTCTGATAGGAAAAAGGTCATTAAAAAGGGGATAGTGGTTAGTTGCTCCCAGGCAGACTGGGGAAGGTTTTCAAACAGTTGTAGCATTGTGTGTCCCCCCTTTGTTTATTTACTGAAGTTTTGTGTACAACAACAAACTTACAACAAACTTACAACTTAAAACAACGTACAACAAAGGCAGTGTGCTAAGTGGTCAAGGCGAAGACAACCCGGTTCATCAGCCCTTAGTATTTTAAGGAGAGCTATATAAAACTTCAGTGATGGTGGTTTACTTGTGCACAACTGTTTGGTTTGCTATGAAAACCACATTTCCATGGACAAAGTACAGTGCTTAGTGACTTGTTGAACTCTTCAGCTCAGCTGAGGGACTTAATTTAGCAACTGAGACATAGGAAGGAGGATTCTTAATTCACTGAAGTACTTCAATTATGTGTTTGTTTGCTAAGAGGAAGATGTAACATAGTAATTAAACCTTCTGTGATTGTCAGTTTACAAGACTTACAATCACAGGAAATGTTTAACTTTAAAAAGTTTTCATTTAAATGTTAAGTTTTATAATTATAAAATTTCAGGAGCTAATTAGGCTCCCATGAACACAGGATGTCTAATTGCACTGAGGCTGTAGGAGACAGGCCAAGCTAGAGCCATTTAGTGACTAAGGAAAGCTCTCCTCATGTATCAGTTTCTAATCAAACACCTTTTTGCAAGAATTGACATTTCAAAGGATTATTTACATCAGCAGACAAGCCATGCACTTCCTGAAAATGGATTATTTTTATGTTTTGCTACTTACTGCAATAGATTGCATGCTGAATTCTTATTAGAAAATACATTTAAAAGAAAGATCTCAGTCTCCACCTAGAGTACAAATTAGCTGTACTGATAAAACTCTAGCTGGAAAACTAGACTCAAAATCTTTCATGCAAGAAGAAAAATGTTCTTGACTATATGCCTTTCTCTGAAACAGGAGCCTTTTATTACTTGCACTGTTTGTCAAGAATATGATACATATTTCTTGCTGAATACTTGGCTGTTAGTATTTTCTTGATAATGAAACACACGCACACATGCTCTGAACACACCTTGACAGTGAAGTGAACTTCATTACTCCACAGAGATGTGAAGGTCTGCTGTGGGAATACTGGCTCAGTTGCGTAGCGTTCATCATACGGACACCATTGCTCATGGCAATAGGAGTTTGTGGAGGCTGATATTACTCATTTGGAGTTTTGCCTAGCACCCATCTTTATTATTAGCACACAGCAAATAATGTTTTGATCTTGAAGAACTACCAGGAATGCATACATCGATCTTTTGCTGGCACCTACTGTGTCCTTTCAGGGTTCCACAAGTTATCAAAGCCAAAATAGGAAGACTTTTTTCACTGTTTCTTAATTTTCTTCTTAGCAAGTACTTCAGATGGCACCTGTACAGTCGGTAAGGACAGTCTGTGTCCTACACCAGTCATCTTTAAAAACTGAACGCCAGACAGTGCATCTCTTGCTTCACTGATCTCTGCAGGAATAATGAATCCTGCAGGAAGTGAAATCAAGTCTCAAAGTGAATCCTTCCCCTGTGACACAGGGCGAGGAAGGTCGTTTTGTATGTTGTTTCTGCATGGGGAGTTGGAGTATGCTGAGTTTTCTCCTTGGGAAACGCAGGTCTATGAACCACTTGTTAATAGATTAATAGGAAGGTATCTGAAGGGTTGTACTGGGTTTGCACGGCAAGGTTTGGGTAGCAGGGGCGGGTTCAGCGGTGGCTTCTGTGAGAAGTTGTTAGAAGCTCCCTCCATGTCCAACAGAGCCAATGCCAGCGGGCTCCAAGACGGACCCGCTGATGGCCAAGGCCGAGCCCATCACTGACAGTGGTACTACCTCTGGGATTACATAATTTAGAAAGGAGGGGAAAAAACCCAAACCTGCACAGCTGCAGCCAAAGAGAGAGAGAGTATGTGAGAGAAACAGCTCTGCAGACACCAAGGTCAGTGGAGAAGGAGGGGAAGGAGGTGCTCCAGGTGCCATAGCAGAGATTCCCCGGCAGCCCGTGGTGCAGACCGTGGTGAGGCCAGCTGTGCCCTGCAGCCATGGAGGGTCATGGGGGCACAGAGACCCCCCTGCAGCCCAGGGAGCGCCAGGGCAGGGGCATGCCCAAACGAGGCTGTGACCCCATGGGAAGCTCCTGCTGGAGCAGGCTCCTGGCAGGAGCTGTGGCCCCATGGAGAGAGGAGCCCAGGCTGGAGCGGGTTTGCTGGCAGGACTGGTGACCCCACAGTGGACTCACGCTGGAGCAGGCTGCTCCTTTAGGACTGCACCTCATGGGAGGGACCCACACTGAGCAGTTCTTGAAGAACTGCAGCCCGTGGAAAGGGCTCACGTCAGAGACGTTCATGAAGTACTGTCTCCCCTGGGAGAGACCCCACACTGGAGCAGGGGAAGTGTGAGGGGTCTTTCCCCACCAAAGAGGAAGGAGCAGCAGAGACAACGTGTGATGAACTGACCCCAACCCCCATTCCCCTGCTCCTCTGGTAGAGAAATTGGGAGCAAAGCTGAGCCCAGGAAGAAGGGAGGAGTGGGGGGGAAGGTGTTTTTAAGGTTTAGGTTTAATTCTCATTATCCTACTCCAATTTGATTGGTAATAAATTGAACTAGTTTCCCCAAGCTGAGTCTGTTTTGCCTGTGACCGTAATTGATGAGTGATACCTCCCTGTCCTTATTTCGACCCACGAGTCTTTCCTTATATTTCTCTTCCCTGCCCAGCTGAGGAGGGGAGCGATCGAGCAGCTTTGGTGGGCACCTGGCCTCCAGCCAGGTCAGCTGACCGCAGGGGTATTGGTACAGACAGGGTGATGTATAGATGAAGAAAACCACTAAGGCAGAGCATGCTGTCAGATTTGCTTGAAGCTGCTGTCCCTGCTCTGGAAAGAGAAGCAACAAAGACAAAATGCTGACCTCTGTGAAGCTCATTCTTCTTCTAAGAAAATGTACTCAGTCTTTCTTTCTTGCCATTACTCATTGTCAAGAAATGCCAGCTTCCAGCTAGAGCAGGTTTTGGCCTCCAGGAATAGCTGCGTCTGCAAGTGATTGAAAGATGTTGTCAGGAATCCACTTCACCTGACCCCAAAATGCAGCTGAGTTGTGACTGTATTGCTTTTCTGCCTCCATTGAGAGATTCAGCCTCATCACTAAACAGCAAACTCAATTATGAATGGGGTTCTTTTAGCAATACTTGGAAGCAGATTTTTTCCCCTTGGCTTGTTTGCTTTCCCACTCACTCCTAATATTAGTTGTTAATGGAATAGCAACTTCTGTAATTACAGTGAAGGCATGGTTCTGCTTTTAAAGTACAGCTATGAGGGGAAAATGTTTGCAGTGGCATGTTTCACTTTATAACTTCAGAAGGAAAGCTATAAAAGTGGTCCTGTCAATGCTAGTAATTTAAATGTTTGACCTGCAATTCTGTGTTTTATAACGTACTTACTTGTGTTTTGCAATTTGTATCTAATTGTGTGCCTGAGCAGGCTCGTGCATAACATTCTTCCTTTAAATCTTTCATTAGTTTTATTTTCTTTCCAGCAGAATATGTCTGAATGACACAGAAGCTGCTTTGCAACTATGTTATTGCCGTTAATGACAGTCAGCAATTTACTGGGTGTAATAAGTTTTGTTTTGTGTTGGTGTATAACTGAAGTTTTCAGGAACATATTTTCACAAACGTAGGACAACAAATGTCAGACTGACCTAATAACTGTTCTTCTCTCCAGTTTCTATGGATTCTCTTCTGCTAACTGGAGCTGAGCGGTTTGAAAACGTATTCAATACTCAGTATTTAGATTTATTATCCTGCTGTTTATGGCATCACAATTGCCATTTGTGTTTAGCTAGAATGTTTTTACTTAGGAAAGTGAAGGACGGACTGCCCTAAGCGGAGGCGGTGACACCTGCGGGTGAGATCCGTGCTCACCGGCTTACCTGGCCGCAGACAGAAGCATCCCCGGAGACCTCCCCCTCTCAGGGGAGCTGGTGGAGGGTCCCAGGGGGCAACTGGGGTACGAGCTAGGAGGGAGCCAGAGCGGGTAGGCAGGGGACTTGGGACGAGACATCAAAAAGCAAGGTTACGGTGAGAGTCTAGACACAGGCCGTCCTCTCATCAGAGAACTTCAGTCCTTCAAAAGCATATAGATTTTATTCAGGTAGCATGGTCCACACTGACCATGGCCATTGCCACTAAATAACACAGTAATCTCGGATTAAGGGTAGGTTACTGAGCAGTGCAAACAGAGGTGAGATGAGTACCTGCAGGGCTAAAGTGATGTCCCATGGTGAAGTTTCTGTGCAGGTGGAGCAGTTTCATTCCTTGGGGAAAAACAGATGATTTGAGGTGTGAAGCCCATCAATAGGCTGATACTGAGCACGGGTTACAACAGCACCTTGTTCTCTTACTGAGATTCAGCTCACACTTCCAAGGACAGACTTTGCATTCAAGGCCGGGAAGCTGGGGAAAAATGGAAACACCTCGAAGTGGGGACTCAGGGCCTCAAAGCAGCAGCCTGACAGTCGTCTTTGCACCTGCATATGAAGTATTTCCATGAGCTAAGAAACCTGTTAGATCAGAAGCACTGAGCACTCTTTGTGTAGTCCATAAAATGATAACAGTATTACCAGTTCCCTCCTATGAATATCATCTGCTTAACAAGACTCTCTGTCCGTAACCATCTGGACAACAGAGTGCCTGTTTGTTTGTGGCGGTGTATGTGACCGTGATAGAGGAGATAGATGAAATTACAGTCTCACTGGGGCTGGTAGCTGTCATTTCTAACAAAGGTTATTCTGATTATTTGTTATTAAGGATTTGCTTTTTCTGTTGTATTTTCTGTATTGATTTTTGCTGGGTTTGGGGTGGGCTTTTTTAGTAAACTCTCAATAATCGAGCCTTTATAGGTCAGTTGCAAGAGACCTTATTACTGTCCAGCTTAGCTCCCTGCCAGTTCAGGATTTGATATGCCTTTTATGAGCTTTCTAATGCAATTCTGAAGTGATAGGGCTTTCACTAGCAAATTTTTTTGAAATTATTCAGGGATGACTGATTGCCCACATTTCTCTAATTCTTTACAAGTTTATTAAAATAACCATATCATTTATTTTATCTGTATACTCTTAGTCTAGATAAATGCAAAAGAATAGTGTTTCCTGGAAGCGAGTATAGACAGGAGTCTTGGGATTTGAGTTAATACAGTTGCAGTGCTTACATGTTATTGTTTTCAGTTCTCAGTTTTTTCTTGCAGTATTTTCATTATAGACAGGTGTAGGTTAGGGTGACCCCTCCCTGATCCTTGCCCTGTCACGTGGCAGGCAGTGGGATGATGTTGGCACAACAGCAGCTGCTGTGTGAGCCTCTGAGTCCTGGAGGGAGGAAGCCTGCAAGGCAACTGCGGTCTCTGTCCATGAGTCACCCAAAGGCCAGCTGTGTACCCAGTCCAGCCCTATCCCACATGAGGCAGGATTACTTCTAGGGAACGGCCATGATCCTGCTTTTGAATTACTCCCAGAGATCCCCTACTGCTTGCTTTTCTCAGAAATATATCTTGTACCTTCCAGCTATATGGAAATTTTAGTGTGCAACCCCAAGGGTCGGGGAGGTTGGCTGTCTCACTGGATGGAGGTACTCTTCTGTGTGTGGGCAGTTACACTACGTAGGGATTCTTGTTTCCTGCCCTGAGACCAGTATGGTTTGTCCAGAATAGTTTCCATTATGGCCTGTACAAATTAGCAGGACTCTTTGGCAAATTCATTATCTTGATTTGCCTTCAAGGTCAGAACCCGAGCTCACGTACAACAGCGTCATTTCAGTGGCAATGTATTCTTCATACACAAACCATCTATAGACCCAGCTGCAGGGTTGGAAGCAGAATCAGCAGTATTCAGCCATACAGTTCTCTAGTGCTTCACCTCTAGATGTGAGCATTTATCAGTAAATAGTGTAATAAGTGTACTTGTGATACTTAAGTAAATAAACGCTTATATCTAGAATAAACTAGAAATGTGATATTTCAGCCAGGATAGACCATTTTCCTCTCAGCTGCATATCAAAATATTCACATAGCTGAAAGGGTTTCTAAAAGAAGTGAGCATTGATAACAGCTGTCAGCAACTCTTGCCATCAAATTTTACTAACAGTTAATGAAAACTGTTTATACTCTATTTTTGAAAACAACCAGTTCATGTCCAAATTCTGAAAGCAAAACACTAGATGTAACTCTTTTTTGAGGAAATAAAATAGGCTGTTGGGTATCGTCTGCACTTCCTGACAGCCTTGCTGTTGAAAACCTCAAAAATATTAATCTCCCACAGATCACAGTGTAGATATTCTCCTTCTAGCTCATTATTGCTAAGGCACATTTCCATGCACTTTTAGTACAGAGTGAATGAGCTTATGTAAATGTGGAGAGCTATCTCTAGAACAGACTTTAATTTTATTTTTATTATCAAATGGAGATATTTTTAAAATGTGATTTACTATGATGATAAAACAAAAAGGTTCATTTCCCTGGGTTTTCACAGCCCTGCCTGCCCATCTTAACACCACCACCAAGTTAAAAGCAGATGCTGTCACAGGACAATGAAGTGCTCAACCTCATCAGTTTTCAGCTCCTTCATCCTTCATTGTGAAGCGCTTTCCAGTGTTTGTCTGTCAGTTCCATTTTTGAAAAACTGCTTTCACTCTTTCACAGTTTCTAAAAGAAAATATTGTTGTGCCTTTGGTGCAGACAGGGAGAAATCTAATTTTGTTGTAGTTAAGTGCCTTCCTCCCCATTACCCTCCATAACAGGGTAACACAGCAAATTATAGAGCTTTAATGAATAGCAATGATGCATCTAGGAGCACATTTCCAGGATCCCAGAATGCCTTTGGCTGCATATTTGCTTTTTCAGGCTTTCTTTAATTTTTGCCATCTTAAAACTTAGGGATAATGTTCTTGGTATCTTTGACCGCTGGCCAAGGGATGACCTGCTGTTGGTAGCAATGGCATGGTTACACAGGCTCCAGTCTCCTGCCCTGCCAGTATGGAGTCGTTGCAGGCTTCTGCATTAACGCCCAAAGACAGACTTAAATGAAATATTAAAATTACCTTTTGTCCCCATTTCCTGCCTGCGTTTGAAGCGGCGTGTGTTCGGATGGGTAGAGTGGGAGCAGTTGCTGACAGTACTACTGAAGAACTGATCAAAGGAATAATATTCATCCACATCCTCAGCTCTGTGGCAGATCACAGGCCTGTGTGTCTCATCCACTTAGCCTAATGTGTTATTTAAAACCTTTGCAACTCAGAAATGTTCTGGAAGCGGCCTTCACTAGCTATTCAGTCTGATCTGGCATGTGAACGCTGAGGTGAACAAAAAAGAAAACCCGCTGAAACTCCTGTTGCCATTTCCTTGCAGTGCTTCACTACTGACTCGTCACGCTTGCCCCCCGAAACCATTCAGCATGGCGTAAATGAAGTTTCAGTCTGAAATACTGCGGGAGAGCCAGGAAAAAAAAAGGCTTCTGTTTTGTGTGTACTTTATGGTGGGGATTGTCATTCGACTGCCTTTTTCGTCTTTCTTCGGAGTTTCCCAACTGCACAAATATGCAGATGGTGCTATAGAGTAGCATGTACAATCGTTACCACAATGACCTCTTTTCCTCGCCTGGTATCCCTGAAAAGACCCAAGCCACTGTGTTAGCAGCCCCTGCGGGGCACAGATGGCACAGGAGACAAGGCAGGCCTGATGGACAAAGCCCTGCTGGTCCTGCCCGCAGAGCTGAGCCCGCGGTGAGCGGCGCCGTCGGTGCTCTCTGGGCTTCGCTGGCTCGTGAGGCTGTGCTGGAGGGCGCGAGCAGTGGAAATCAGGGTGTTCCTGCCGCAGTTTGCAACCCCCAGTTGTGAAGTCACTTGTACACGTTATGTAGAAAGCTCTTTTCCTGTGTTGTGGTGCCTTTAAATCTACTTTAATCTGGAATTAATGATGTTGTAGAGTTAAAGAAATCACAGTCATAGAGTTACAGAAATCAGACTAACTTCGTCAGAATCACCTGTAACTTTCAACAGCAGACTGCTAACCAGTTGGATTTGTTACCACTCTTTATCTGGAAATCTCTCTTGGGGGGACAAGGTCTGAATTAAAGGACTATTTTGGAAATAAGAACCTGTGTGCAGGCCAGTGGGTGTATTTTAAGAGCAATCATTTATTGTCTTTAATGACCTTTTAAAATTTCTGCTTGAGTTTAAACTTTGCTAACCATGTTATACTGAGGTGAAGTAAATCAGTAAGACAAAAGTAAGCACTGGAACGGGGAGATAGTTTTCTGGTTTAAACCTCTACATCTAACGAGGGGAAGACAGCGTTGTAATTGGACAGTCAGCTACTGCCCCCATATGTTCTGAGAACATCCTTGACGTTAGTGACGTGATTTACTGAACTGTTGTTATTCCCCAATGCTTGGGAGCTGGTTGTGGAGTTGCTGTGCAACAAGGATGGATAATCTAAGAATAAGCTGCTGGCCTTGTTCCTTCTTTGAAAACAGAAGTTTAAACTCAAATGAGACGTTCATTTCCCTAAGTGTTACTTTCCATAGGTTTAGATTTCCTTGTTAGCTTGAACAGATCTTTCCTGTTTGCAAGTAGGATGTACACTCAGGTTTGAGTCATGGCATTGCCTTAAAATTCCAGCTTCATGTTTCATAATAACCAAGAGGGAAAAGATGATCACAGGAGGTTCATTGTGCCTTTATAATCAAAATAATTGGATTTTCACAAGAACCAGAAACAGGGTGACTTCCTACACTTCCGAAATTTTTATGCTGTCCAAAACAATACTAATCTGTTTCAATTCTGACCTTGAGTTAACTTTAAATGCAAAATCTAGTGTAGTTGAGAATCCGGACAAGTTGAGACAGACTGTAACCTTTAAAAAAAAAAAAAAATATCTCATGTTTTAGATATGGTTCAAACTGAAGCTCACCAAAAGCCAGGAGGGCTGATGTAAGTCCTATTTTGGGAACAGTTAGTAATATTTTGCCTCCACTTGATCTTTTTTCCTACATTTAATTTTCAAAGATTGTATTTTCCACCCTGAATACAAATGATACCTATCAATAAGAAAGGGTACTAAACTGGTAGTTGTTTCAAATTTTGCTTAGAGGTTGTTTTTGTTTTCCCCAGCAGTTCTTCCTCTAATGTGCTGAAGGGTTTTTTGCTGCAGTTGATCTCCACATGTCCAAGGTCCTTTCCCCCTCGTAACATGATTGTGGCTCAGCTGAAGAGTTGCTCTCAGCTCCCCTTGCTTGCTTTTACAGCACGCAGTTCTCAGTCTTGTAAGACTGCTCGTGTGTTGGACTCGTCTCTTTAGTACCACCTGCAGCATAATATTCCAGCTGTTCTTCTGCTCCTCAGGTTTATCCTTCTGAACAGCTTCACCTGTAGAACATTTCCAGAAGCTCTCATTTTCCTTTTGCTTCAGGATGCTCATTGCTGCTGACCCACCTCCTTGGTTTGCATCCTGTACATCTCCTCTAGCAATAATTCACGTAGATTTCCCTTGGATTATGACATGTAATTACGAGAAAGTGAAGCCTTCTCTTCAGTCTTTCATCTCTACCCAGCTGACTCACCTCTTCTACAGCCTCATTACTTTTCTAAATATGGGAGGGAAGGCTAAATGGGCCTGAGCATCATTACCCACCTAAGGGCTCATCACTCTTTGACAGTAGGATTTTTTCAAGTGGAAGTTTAGCAAAGTGTTGAGAGAAATATGCAAAATGTGCAAAGAAGCCATATGATGAAATCATAGAGTAAATTTTTATAAACAATCTGGGATGTTTTTAGAGCTTCATTGTAGCTGGGTCTCTGCTGTTAACTTTCAGGCTGTCTATTAGAGCAGAATGGGGTTTTATCTGAATATTTAAAAAAAAAAGCCTAATTAAAAAATGAACTGTAATTATATCGGAACTTGTGGTTACTTTTAAGTAATACAACTTGGCAGCTACATGTTTCAGCACAATGATCTATTTTAATGTGATTTGAACTGATAGGTTATGTAAAAACTAAGCCTGATGCCTTTCTCCTTCTTTTTCATACCTGTAAAAATATTTGCTTACATACCAAAAAAAGTATACTTTTAACTTTAAAGTGAGTGAAGTCGGCATAACGCCACTTACACAAGTTTCATGGAATGAAACTAACTGATGATTGTGTAGCACTTTCATAATCAACAACCCTCACTACAGAAGAATGCAAATTTTTATCAGAAATTCTTGAACTCTGTTGGTCATGGGAAATTTGCCATATTTGGCATCAGAATGAGGCCATGTTGCAGTTTTAATAAAGAGACTGTCGATTATGTGGATATGCAGGCTATGAAAGTGTGAGTCAAAGTAAATCAGTCCCGATCTCCATCCTGCATAGCAGTGCCTTCTGTGCTGGGATGTAGCAGACGGTCAGGAAAAGCTTGTGTCACTTTGTCACAACCTGTCACAAGAAACTACTGTCACCAGTGGGTACTGTTGGGTATGTACCCACTCTGCTGCCACATTAACATTTCACAGGTTTGAGTGGGCCAGGAAAGATGTTACTTTAAGTTAAAACACAATGGAACCCTGGTAAGTCTGAATACAACCCTCTTGTGGAAAAGGGAATTGTTTTGTTGACAACATTGACTAGAATTTGAATGGAACTGCTTGAAAAGCAAGATATTTATCACTGCAGAGTTACTTATTTTGTTCTAGCCTGTGGGTGAGGTCTCTTTTAGACCAAATATTTTAGAGGAGATTTGGGGAAAAATATCAGGAGAACATTTAGCACGGAAATAAACATGGGTGAAATTTTAGTGCACTGCCTCTTGAAAGACAGGTGTCTCACAAGTGAGTTACTACCTGTAACATAGTTGACTGGAAGACTGAGTAGAAATGTATGAACCATGGATGTATATATGCAGGTATTTATTGTAGTCAGTGTGCATCTATATTAAATCTAGCAATGTATTATAGAGTTTGCAAACAACTCGTTAGAAAGATATAGTGAAGGAAAATACGTAAGAATATCTCAACTGCTTGTGACAATAGAAGTATGCAACATTTCAGTAAAACAATACAGATTGCTGAAACCAACTGGAAGCTACAGAAGGAGGCTGTGCCGTGGGATACAGCCCTACAGAGTGGAATTTGTGTGAGGCTATCTTCACTCTGCTTTGTGGAAATTGCTGGGGTACCTCACCATAAATAGTTAGGACTTCAGAGTTTCATACATTGACACAGGACAAAAGTCAGCTGACAGTTTGCAGTGTACTGTGGTGAGAGTTGTGAATGTGCGGTGAATGAGCCGCTGGGGTGGGGGCAGGTCTTGTGGGGAACAAATCAGCTTTAAGACAGACCTTTCCTTAGTTGATCTGCTCTGTAGTTTAAGATACTCTTTCCATACTCTCTAAGGAGACAATGATGTGGACATGGTGAATGTAGAAAGGGGCACAGATTCACCAAATAAGGGGAAAACTTATTCAGAAGACTGGACATTTGTTCTTGGGAAGAAAGAGTAAAACTCATAGGCTAATGTCACAGATACAGATACTTTTTAGATTTTGATGATTTTATGAACAGGGAGATTACCTGTGTTGTTAGACTGGGTATTAAAAAAATAAAATGAAGCAGTGACTTGCAGAAGTATTCAATGTAAAGAAGTCAGTTCATTCAAAAATATTTTTTTAATATATTTGGTTAAAGGGTTAAGTATATAAAAGATTCCTCTTTTCATTTTACTTCTTGAAAAATTCAGTAAGTGATGTGATTGTCTGATCTACATTCATCCTGCCTACATCAACATCTTCTTCTACGCACAAAAGAGAAATTGTCCCTCAGGTTATCTTTAGCTGAAGCAACCTCTAAGTTCCTGTCTTTGTCATTTATTAATCTATGTCGCTGCCTAGTCATTTGATCAACTCTTCATCTTCATTTCAGTTCCTTGTATTTCTTTATACACTTCATTTCATGTGAGTGGCCAAGTCTGTCTCTCACATTGCACATGCATAGATTGTAATTTTTGCTTTTATTAGAACCTTTTATTATATAGGGTTAGTATAGGCTTCTGCTGTTTGCTTTAAGCAGCTTTGGTGCAGTATCAGGAAGCTCTGCAGAGAGCATCAGCACCAGTAACCACTGAAACAAAAGTATTTGAATTTATTCGCTCTTCTGAGGTGCCTTCATGTGCTACCACCAGTGGGCAGGGACACCCTCCGTGATTGAAAAGGCATTGAAATTCACTATTAAAAGTGCACAAACCCAGCCCGAAGCTGTGCTCAGTCAGTCACCAGTCATTTCTGGGACTGTCACTGTGCCAGCAGCAGCACGGTCCCTTTCCTCCTCCCGTAGCGCATCCATGGCTCCACAAGGTCAACAGGACGCAGGGCTGACTCCTGATGCGGGCTGACACCTACCCCAGATTTTGTACTGCATGCCAGCTGGTTGTCACTGGAGGGTAGTTTGTCTAATGTATCTCCATGAGATCAATGCCTCTTTCTGGCATTTATCCATTTCTGTTCAATAGTTCAGTACAGAGACTTTAATCAGCCTGGGCTGTACGAAGAGATGCATAATGCAGTATGCCATTCACTGGATATGATTATCATCACCAAATATCAGCTGCTTCAGGCAGGTGATTCCTATTATTCTTTTTCCCAAGTGCCCTGGGAATGTATGCAGCAGCATCTCAACAATGATCAATGCCCTGTAATATTTTCCTTATATTGAATAATAGATCATGCAAACCTATATTCTCCTACTGACGTTATATGGCACTGAATAGATGTGTCAGACATCGGGCACCTTCCGCTCTCAGCATTAGCCTACCTACTGCACACATCATCTGACAGAGGTGCTTTCCCATTTTCATTTCCTAAGTGTCTTTCTGCATGCTCTCACAGCTCCTCTTTCCTTTGCCCAGATTCACAGATGAGATTATCTCCTTTCTTCCTCTGCATGCAGATTATGAGAAGTTTTTCTGGTATTTTGGGAGTCTGTCCTTTTAAGTTTTTGATGATAAGTATTTTACAGCTTCCCACTGTAATTCCATAATATTATGCTACAGTAGCTCAAGTCTGATTGTTTAAGTGTCTCAGTAGGACATTTCATGAAAAATTACTTCTACAAACATAGCATTGTACTTGACATTTCTATACGGAAGCCATTAAACAAGAGATTAATTCTTTGGGCTCCGTGCAGTTCTTCGCTGTGTAAGTGATACGATTGATTACGAAAGGACTTTTCATATCAGTCATGATTGCAGGACTGGACTCTTCGTATTTTGGAGGCAATTTAAGGCCTGTTCAGCAGCAGCTGCCTGTGGCATGGAGTGGAATATATAGTGCCAAGTGGTCAGGTTCACACGGTTTATCGCGCATCTCACTCCAGTGAAAACCAAAAAGCCATCTTTGCCCTCTCCACTGCTCTTCCTGCAAAATAACGAATGACAGAATATGTTGTGGAATAAGAATGAATGGAGCAATTTCTTTTTTTCTTCTTTTTATTTAAGTAAGTTCAAGAGCTATGAGTTTGTTGCTGTTCTAGTCATTGTTTTGTAGTTTTGCTGATTGTAATAAATGCTCTGAACTTCCACATCTAAATAACAAGGGTTTCTTTACTCAGTATTATCACTGGAAAATCTACAGAACTTATAAAGTATCATTTTTAAGTATCTGCCAATTACTTTGCAATTTGAAGACTGATTTTTTTTCATCTTCCACCTGACTCACTTGCAGGGATTGCCTTTTTCCTAGGCCATTCCCTGTGTCTAGAGACATGCTGTGTCTAGAGATATGCATGACACACCATCTTACGGAAGATATTGTACCTAAGAGAATCTGAGAAATCCTGCATTTCCCCAGTGATTTCTGGGACTTCATTTGTTCTCTCAGTAACGATTTAGTTAGAATCATTCTCCATGCAAGTCCATCTTTATAACAGGACATTGTGTTTTGATTATTTAGAACCTGAAGTCACAACGGGCATGTTGTAATTAGTTTACTGTTGTAGGAATTTTAAATGTATTGTAGTAGTCAGAAACCCCAGGGGAAGATCTCTAATAAAATACCCATTGAATTTATTAATATTTGGAAAGAACAGTCAATATTTGCGACACAAAATGTCAATAAAAGTAAAAAAGTATTAGCGTCCAGCGTATGTTACAGTGCACAGCCTCGCCAGTTGGAGTGTTGCAGCTTTGTTTCACAAAGCTTCTATGTGCTTTTTAAAATGTAATATCTAAGGGAAAACAGAATTAGTTTGTTAAAAATGGAGCTCCCTAGTTGTGAAAATGGGTAGTTTAATATAAGATATAATCTAAAATATATTTATATTTAAAACCGTCTTAAAACTAAAAGGTAAAATATCTGTTATGTTTTTCAAAGCCATCAACGCAGAGGAGAGGATCATTTTCTAACATTCATGCATGTGGGGATTCACTGGCATCCTAATGGTGGCAGAGGCCAATCAGCTGTCTGCTTGTTATTCTATCTTCTCCAATGGCTTGGATACAGGAGAGCAGTATGTTAGTGACATGGAGGATGGCATT
>NW_010244587.1:0-2847 GCF_000690775.1 Eurypyga helias | reverse complement strand
AAAAAAAGAGAGAGAAAAAAAAATCTTGGCCTTTGTTCATTTTGCATCCCTGGAGCCGCACGGGTAATTATTGCACTTAGCGGGCTCCGCGTTTCAAAAGCCGCCGGGAATGGCGTGGGGGGAGTCGCTGGGGCTTCTCGGTGGAGTTAAAGTTTGCTAAAAATTAGAAAATGCGCGAAGGTAAGTGTTTTCTGCATCTACCCTGCGGGGAGAAGGGCGAGGAGTGTGCCGTGGTCGGAGTGGTACCTAGTGGGGTGGCCCCTGCTCCGATCGCTGAGCACCGCGGAAAAGAAGCGTAGGGAGGGGAAGCAATGCAAAAAAGTTACTGATTACGATGTGAAATAATATAGAAGGGACTCTCTTAAGTTGCAGCTGACCTTTATTTTCTCTTTGTAAAGTCTTGGCCAGCCGCGTGGAAAATCCACGTTATCTGGAAATATTTTTTCAGAGTAACTTGTAGCTTTCTTCCAGTTATAAAAAAAATTGTAGCGCTGGAAATATTATGAAACTTGACATTTATGTGTGGAACAGTAGGTGTCTTCAATCAAATAGATCTATGGCAACACAGACTGCAAATGACAGACAATTCTGACGATCTTATTGGACTTGAACTGTAGTTTAGTTAGGGTCGTTTGGTAACTTTAAAGGGTAGTCTGCTTCCTCGCAGCTGGACACAGATTGTGGTAAACAAGTTTTGACACACTTATGCTAAAATAAGAATACTCATGTGCTTGCATATGAAGTTAATACTCATGTAAGACCATGCAAGACTCATGCAAGATTCTTTCTTTCTTTCTTTCTTTCTTTCTTTCTTTCTTTCTTTCTTTCTTTCTTTCTTTCTTTCTTTCTTTCTTTCTTTCTTTCTTTCTTTCTTTCTTTCTTTCTTTCTTTCTTTCTTTCTTTCTTTCTTTCTTTCTTTCTTTCTTTCTTTCTTTCTTTCTTTCTTTCTTTCTTTCTTTCTTTCTTTCTTTCTTTCTTTCTTTCTTTCTTTCTTTCTTTCTTTCTTTCTTTCTTTCTTTCTTTCTTTCTTTCTTTCTTTCTTTCTTTCTTTCTTTCTTTCTTTCTTTCTTTCTTTCTTTCTTTCTTTCTTTCTTTCTTTCTTTCTTTCTTTCTCTCTCTCTTTCTCTCTTTCTCTCTTACTCTCTTTCTCTCTTTCTCTCTTTCTCTCTTTCTCTCTTTCTCTCTTTCTCTCTTTCTCTCTTTCTCTCTTTCTCTCTTTCTCTCTTTCTCTCTTTCTCTCTTTCTCTCTTTCTCTCTTACTCTCTTTCTCTCTTTCTCTCTTTCTCTCTTTCTTTCCACGTCTGCTGTAAACAAACAATAGTCACACATTCTCATGTGCTCAGGGCTGCTCTGGGTTGTAGCTTTGAAACTCTATCCTCGCTAGAGTATCCCTAACTCCAGGTTACTTTTCTCGCCCATAAAAGTTTCACATGTTTTTGTTATGTCTCCATTTGAGATGGGCGGGAGGGAAGGTGGTATTATATGGAGGAGATACTACTTTGGCTACATATTTTAATCCACGTGTTTCTTAGGAGAGAATATACAATTTTAAAATATCTGTCCGGGGAAAAAAAAAAAAGGTTAATTTTGTCCTTCCTCTCGTATGTAAGGTAATGCAACTTGCCTGCAGCGTTTTTTAAGAAAGCGACCTTTAAAATTGTGCATCTAGGGAACTGTTTAAAGTGTAGTTAAAAGCACATGCTCAGTCGGTGGAGAGCAGGTTTTAGATGATTATCGGAATCTATCGATTTCATCAAAGATGCTCCATTAAAAGCTCGGGGATGTTGATCTCTTTTGACCTCCCCTCGAAACGCCAGGACGTGAGAAGCCACGTCTCGGGAAGGAGCAGGGCGATTTGAGGGTCCCTTTGCAACATTTCATTTTACACCAGTCAAGTTAAACTCAGCATATTTGATCAAATATTTATTTTTCCCCTTGTTGTTTCCCTGCCTCATTCAATACTCGGCTGAATAAATCAAAGGGACCCCAGCAGCAGTTAAAGCGCCCTCTGGTTACGAATTGTTTACTGACGGCCGCGGTCATAGGATAATATTTTAAAAAAACAAGCTTGTTTCTTACAATAACTGTTTATTATTTCACATGATTTGGGTTTGCATGTTTTGGAGGGAAGAGGCGAAGCCAACTCAGCGTCTACACTGTGTTTAATTAATCGTGTACTCAACTTCAGCTCACATACCACATCCAAACCCCTAGGAGGCTTTTTCATAAGCTCTTTGGGTTTGTGTTTTGTTGTCTCTTTTTTTTTTTCCCCAATCTTTTCATTAAATGCTCTGAAATAGAAACTTCAGGCCAATGTGTGTGTCTGAGAGCCAAGCTATACCGCAAACAACAAAGATATTTGTATATGCGTCCAGATCTTGTTTAAAGAAAAGACAGCTACAAAAAAGGGGAGAAGGGATACAGTTTCAAATGCTTAATACAGCTGTGCAGCCCGTCTCTCGCAACAGAAGACGTACACTTAAAAGACGGACTTGGCGTTGTAAGATTTTCCTGACACATGTATAACCCGATAACGTTGTTGCTTCTGCCACCGTGTTTGGGACTCTCCGGACAATAGACAGCACCGTTGTTCTCGCCGGTGCCGGAGGAATGGCGAGGAGATAAAGCCCTAATTAATTGGTTTGGGTGCATTTTGTCCTCCCGCATACTAGAATTCGGAGCTCGTCAGAATTACTTGCAAAATATGTTCCTAATCCGAAGGAGTAAACCGATACACATACACTATAAAACACAGTCAGGAGAACAAGCCCACGGATGGCTGGAATAAAATTAAATCTCAGCCTAACTTTTAACAGCGTAATCCGCCAAAACAAAGCCCCCCCACCC
>NW_010244586.1:6775-16225 GCF_000690775.1 Eurypyga helias | reverse complement strand
CAACTTGAGGTCATTCCCTCTTGTCATGTCCATTCTTACTTGGGAGAAGAGACCAACCCCCACCTCTCTGCACCCTCTCAGGGAGTTGTAGAGGGTGACAAGGCCTCCCCTGAGCCTCCTCCTCTCCAGGCTGAACACCCCCAGCTCCCTCAGCCCCTCCTCACAGCACTTGTGCTCCAGACCCTCCCCAGCTCCGTTGCCCTTCTCTGGACACACTCCAGCACCTCAGTGTCTGTCTTGTCATGAGGGGCCCAAAACTGAGCACCGGATTTCAGGTGTGGCCTCACCAGTGCTGAGTACAGGGGGACAATCCCTGCCCTGATCCTGCTGGCCACACTGTTCCTGATGCAGGCCAGGATGCTGTTGGGCACCTTGGCCACCCTGCCTGCTCATACTCATCTGGCTGCCAATCAACAGCTCCCGGTCCCCTTCCCACAGGCTGCGTTCCAGCCACAAAGCTGCATGTATGACACACCTGCCAAACACAAGGAATATTTTGGCAATTCCCTGACATTCCCGTAGAGTTAGCATCCTTACCACTTCTCTTGAGGAAGCCACACTCCTTTGTGCTAAGGCTGGAGAGCAAACACTGAGCGATCTCCCAGAAAAAGCTAAAACATACTGCAATCTGCATGGTTTTGTTAAGTGTTTTCATGGTCGTCTTCTCATTCTGCTTCTGACACTGTCCAAGCAAGGCTGAGAGCTCCATCACCCTGAGAAAGTCCACATTTTCTTTCAATTATTAAACTGTTTTAATCTCATGCCGTGACTTTTTTTTAAACTTTTTCCTCTGATTATCTCCCCGAGCTGTCTATCACTGAAAATTTATGGCAATAGTGGGTGGCTCCAGAGGACTGGTATTACACCGGTCTTCAAGATGGGCACAAAGAAGGGTCTGAGGACCTACAGGCTAGTCAAGGCCATTGCAGTCCCTGGGAAGGTGATGAATCAAATCCTCCTGGAACCCACTTTCAAACACCTGTGAGGGAAGGGAGCTGGGAACAGCCAGCATAGATTTGCCAAGGGGAAATCATACCTGACCAACCTGATTGGCTTCTGCAATGAAATTAATGGCTCTGTGAATAATGAGAGATCAGTGATGTTTACCAGGCATTACCAGTCACTGCTTGTAGCCAAACTGGTGAGTTATGGACTGAATAAGGGAATGGTGAAGTGAGTGGAAAACTGACCAAAACAGTGGGCTCAGTAGTGGTGGAAAGGTGGAATGAAGTGGCTAGTCCTTAGCGGCATCCCTCAGGGTTCAACACCGGAGCCAGTATTGCTGTTCATTAATGACACGGATGACAGGACAGATCACTCTCTGAAGTTACAGTCAGCATGGAAGGGAGAGGGAATGAAGAGCCCCAAAGAGCTGGGCTGCAATTCAGAGGGACCTTGAAGGCCTGGAGAAATGGGTTGGACTATGAGGAGCCAGGAAACCTTAACCCTCAACCACCCATCTTAAGTCTACAAAAGCTCCCTCCCTTCCCAGTGGAGGGAGAGACTGCCTGAGTTACAGCACCAGCACTCCAACGTGTTATCTTTCTTTCCTGCCTTTTGCTGGGAACACAAAAACTATGAACGACTTGTGCAAATGAGACGCTTTGTTGCAATTAATGATCATTTTACTCCCAGTTCTTTATGCTCTTTTTCCTGGCACTGCTGACTTCGTGTTTGGTCCGGAGACTGCTTTTATGTTTTTCTAATAAAGGCATTCTCTAACTCTTTTCTCCAGAGCTGGTGTGAAAGTGTAAACCACTTATTAAAAGGACAGTCAATTAAAAGACTGACCATGAAGCAGTGCTCCATGAAACCTTACTAGAAGGCCTGTACCCAGGTAGAGGGCAGACCCATGATCCTTTTCCACCAACCATCAGGGGTCCTTGTCCCATTAAGCAATTCCATGATCTGTTTTACACATCAGAGTCTAAAATGGTCTTGTGACATCTCAAGAACAGTCAAGACAAAGATCACGCCCTGTCTTGAGTGCAGCTGCTTCCTGTTTAGCTATTCTGAGGTTTGAACAAACTATGCTTTCAGGACAGAATCAGCAGTTTCAGCTCCTGGTAATATTTTCTGTCTGATTAAAACTTTATATATGAATCTCCACAGAATAAATTGAACAAAGAAGAAAAGGGAGAGTGGAAGGAAAGTTTACTCATTGCAAACAAAACCTAAATCTGTAGTTTGCAGTTGTTAAAACCAACCAAACAAAAAAAAGTGGTAGTGAAAAAAGGTGCTCGCACTGAGTTTTAAAGATGGGTGAGTGATGGAGAATGCCTTTTGATTTTTATTTTTTTCCAGTAAGAGTTGGTTTCAAAATCACTTTCAGAAATCGTCACCTGCAGCTGACATCTACAGCCGATTTAGACATTACATTCACTGTAAATTTAGGCAAAAGTTATGTAGGTGTGGGGGACTGTCAGCTCTGACCATGCTCACCACAGGGAGAAGTACGGACGCAGAGACAGAAGCCATGTGCTCAGTCTTCGCAGCCTTGAAGAAGGCTGTGTTGGGTAGTGTGGTGGGGGTTTGGGTAGTTTGAAGGGGCCACAGGGCTGGGTCTTGTGAGAAGCTTTGAGAGAAGCCATCTCCCTGTCTCATCATGCCCCATGAGATTTTCATCATATTTTCTCCCCCTATCCTGTTGAAGAGGGGGAGAGAGAGAGCAGCTCAGTGGGCACCTGGGCTACCCGCTGTGGTCAACCCACCACGGTCCTCTAAACCCATCATTGCCACCTTCAACTTCCACACACCCCCCAGGCACCCATGACCTCTCCATGTCCCCTGATCACACTGTTAATGAAGGGTCTACCAGCACTGCCACATTTATAATTGTAATTTATTTCTCTTGTTCTCAACAGCACATGCTCCATCATGACTCTCACTGGCTCAGGCGCCCTGTCTGCCCCCAAACCCCTCCTATCTTAGTTCAGCACAGGGCTGCCAGTGGCAGGTCTGTGGCAAGTCCATGCTGGGTCTCTGGTGTGTCCACAGTGGTTCTGCTGGCCCAGCTGGCAGTGCCCCCTCTGTGGGGACATCCTCACATTCCACCCATGTGGTTCTGCAGCCTCCCCAGCACTCCCTGCACCCGCTGCAGTACCTCCTCCTCATCCACACCGTGGAAGGCTTCATTGGGGGTTATGGGGAAGGGATGGTAACTCGGGTACTGTGTGGCCTTGCCATCCATGCCACAGCCATGTAGCCACTCCACCTCCTGTGCCAGGCCCCTCAGCTTTGGCTCCACCACCTCCAGCCATTGTACCAGCCCCATCAGCCCCACTGGGCCCTCAAAGGCTTCACCATGGCAAAGTACAGCAGCCACCAGTGCCTTCTCCAGGGCCTGGTGCACCTTGAAGAGGACCCAGTTGGGGCAGCAGCGCCCGATGTCATTGTGGGCTGCCTGCAGGTCATTCTTGGCCTGCCGCAGCCACCGCTGGGCCTCTGCGATGGACTGAGTCGGGGCTGTGGCCTCCTCATTGCACAACCAGGAGCCATGGACTTCCTGACCGGTGGTGTCCCAGTGGTGCTGGGCAGTGATCGCAGGGTTGTACTGACAGAGGAGGTTCTGCAACACCTTTGTCTGTTTGACAGCACACAGCTGCTGGAAGGTTGCCAGACTGTGATCCACATCAGCATTCACCTCTGGCATCAGGCTGGGCCAACCCTTCCATGGCTTTCCCTCTGCCACAGCCTCCTCGCGCAGCCTCTTCTCCAGCTCTGGTGCCATGACCTCCTCTGACTCTGGTGCAGCACCCACCAGTGCCACATCATTCTCCTGCAGAACAAAGACTATGTCCTGTGGCTCCTGGCAGACCAGCATTTCACGCAGTACTGACAAGGTGGGTGCCTCCATCTGTCCACCCAGCATGACATTGATCTCCTGCACTAGTGCATCCAGGACTCTCAGCTGGTGCCGGTCCAGCACCGCATCTGCATGCCGGATGTAGAGGAGCCGCTGGCCACCACCAGTCAAGCATGCATGGGTGACTTGTGACTGGGAGCTGCCCTCTACCTTTTCACCACAGTGGACCAGCACAGTGAAGATGCTCTTGCAGCACTGGACTTTCAGCTGCTCCACTGCAAAGCCACCATCCCACTCCATTCTCGTCATAGTCCTGTGGCTCTGCCACCGGAGCAGGGCCTCCAGCCCCATCCTAAACCATGGTGATGCCAGGAGGGTTTGCAGATGCCTCTGCCCAGGGCAGTGAGAACCATAGCGACATGGCTGCAGACTGCCCTCATCCAGCTGCTGCTTTGTCACCTTTGAGAGGGCCTGTGGCCGCAGGCGCTGTGGTAGCATTTGCAGCAGCCGCCAAGAATTAAACCCAGTCCCTGGCAGTTCAGCCATAAACATGAAGGTCTTCCCCAAGGCCCTAGAGGTACTTGAGGATGTACAGTCATTGAAGTACAGCCTGTGGGATGGCTCTAGGCAGTCAGCAGTGCTCAGCAAGTACAGCTCAGCCACACTGGAGAAATCAGGGGGCTCCAGTGCCTCCCGCAACAGCTGGAAGAAGTACCGTGTGGCCAGCAGGACTGTCTTCTTCTGGGTAGTACTGAGGGTCCCACTGTCATGGCTCTCCCGGTAGATTTGGGCCAGGACACGGCTGTAGTGAGTCACTGTGGGGAACAAGACCACCCCAAGGTGTTGCAACAGGTCTGTACAGACAGACAAGTGGGGGTCAGGCATGGCAAGATAGGGGTAAAAGTCATCCTCGTCTGGGAGTGATGTCACCACTTGCCATGGCATGGCCACATCCCCTGACTTGGTCAGCACCACACGCAGCTCAGTGAGGCGCCCTGCATCCACCTCCTTCAGATGGGTGTGCAAGAAGCTGTACACCTTCCGGAGCACGCTGACCCGTGTGTTGACCTGCTGCGGCGTCTGGCACACTGCCCTACACACCTGCTCCAGGTTGGCCACCACCAGGGTAGTGGGTATCTCCACAGTAACTCCCATGGCCTTCAGGAGGTCTTGGTTCAGTGAAAAGGACTTCGGCAGGATGGTGGCTGATGTCCACAGGAGCTCAGCCACATCTTCTTGGCAGTGGTAAATGCTGCCCTTCAGGGCCACAGGCTTAGTGCAGGCTGCAAAAGGGGGGTGGAGGTTCATCAAGTCTGGGGGAATGTCCAGTGGAGGCAGGAAGTGGATTAAGGCAATTTGCCTTAGGAAACCCTCTGACAAGGGATTGCCCAACAGGATGTCAAACTCTTTGAGCATTTCCTGCTGTCGTGGCCGCAGGTCTCCAGCATGGTACATAGCTTGACTGGCTTCATGCTCTATCTCCAGGGCCAGTGCCACAAAATCCTCTGCAGAAAGGCTGGTGCGGACACCTGCCTGAAGCAGGAAGTCCTGAGCAGCTATCCGGTTGTTACCTAGCTTCACAAAGAAAGACTCAGGCACAAAGCGGTGCTGGAGCCCCAGAGTGCAGAAAGAGGGTGTGTTGTCATAGAAGTAGGAGGCCAGGCGTAGCACACCATGAGCATCAGGTATGAAGGCCACAGTTCGAAAAGCTGTCGTGACATCTTCCTTGTACTTAATATCACAGATGTGTGTCAGGGCAAAGAACAAGCGCAGAGCATCCATAAGCTCTTGCGCTGTGAGCTGGGGCAGCTGGGGCAGCACCACAGTCATGAAAAGCTGCTGCTCATTTGTCAGATTCCACTGCAAATCCTTGGCCAGCTTCTGGGGGATCTTGTCTGCTGTGAGCAGCAACAAGCCCTTCTCTAGGCTGTATAGGACTTGGGCAAGCAGAGGCAGTTCTGGGAACTGGCTTCTGAGCAAGAGCACCTTGCGGTAGGGTGCCACAGGTACGTAGACCCCACCATAGTTGTGGAAGAGAGGCAGGAGCTGGAGCTGCTTCAGTGCCAACGAATCCAGTTTTCCCTGCACAAAGTGCAGCAGAACACTCACATCCTCGTCGTTTAAGTCTTTCCAGTGGAAATCAGCTCTGGCATTGGCCAGCCGGGCTAGCACAGCCTTGGGGTCTGTGGCCTGCAGTGTCCTCGTCATCAGGCAGTGGTAGGCAAAGTTAAAAGGCAGCAGGGGCTGCTGGAGCACAGGGATGCCCAATTTGTGCAGTACCTTGGTCACATCTGTGTCACACCTAAAAAGAACATTGGGGAGGGAGGATAGTGGCAGTAGATGCTTCGAGCCTGTCTCAACCCCCTGAACAGGCAGCACTGCCACATCCTGGAGATGATCCATGAATAACTTCATGTCCACTTCCAGCTGCTCTTTGGTGTTTGTGTTGACCAAAGTGCTGAAGAAATTCCACAGCTCCTTGAGCCACTTCTCCCACTCTCTGGTCCAGCTCAGCTGACCCAGCGCCTCCTGGATAAGTGGTGTGGCCTCCAGGAGACCAAACTTCTTTACAAAGCAAGGCAGGGTCAGGTTAGACATTAACTTGTTGATAAAGCGGTGGCAGTGGTTGGGGAAGAGGTGGGCAAAGCAGCTGTGGAAGACTGGGTGGTGGATGCTGAGAGCATTCAAGCAGCCATCTTGTGTGACAAGCAAGGGCAGGCCTTCCAGTTCCAGTATCTTCTTCTCGTCCTTATCCATAGGATCCAGGCAGTGATTCAGGAGGATGGAGCAGCTCTTTGGGGTCCTCAGGGGCGTCTCAGCAAGCATGCAGGGCACGGGGAGTGCCAGGGCCCTGAGGAAGCGCTGGAGAGAAGCTGGCTGCAAGGCAACAACCTCCACCTGGGCTCCGATGAACTCCTTGTAGATCTGCCGCAGGTGGGTGAATGCTGGCACCAGGTTCATGTTCAGGTGCTGCAGCACCTCCTGGAGAGCTGGCTCAGGTGTCTCCTCGAGGAAGTATGGCTCTGTTAGCACATCCCCACCACCTGGAGATGCCCAGGTCATTGTCACCGTGCTGTCAGGGCGCTTTATGTGGTACACAGGCACCAGGGGCAGGCGTTTGTGACTGAGGTGCCTATAGACATCCCTCACCATGTCCTGAAAGGTAGGTAGCACCTCTGACACAGCAGGGAACAAGTGCAGGTAGTGGGAGGCCAGGTGCTGCTGACAGACCTTCAGGGACTTGAACTGGAGCCCTTCAGGCCCCAGGGCTTTCCATTGCCTGGTGAGAAAGGCACAGTATAGTGGAGCCACCAAGTGCCGGAGCAAGAAACGGTTCCAGTCTGCCTCTGTGCTGTTTGGGTCCCAGCAGAGATTGCGTCTGGCTGCATCCACGGAGAAGTTGGCATTGATGTGCACAGGCAGCCCTGTGTTCAGCGGCAGTGGGAGGGTGCAGAATGCTTTGCCCGTGACTTTGTTCAAGCCCAATGGCTTCAGGCAGGCTGCCACAGACCCATAGGGCAGCCGCCCAAACACTGGAGACTCCTCAGCACCCTCCTGAACCCCAGCTTGGGAGATCACCCTCCACACGGTGCTGGTCCTGCTCTTGCTGGTTTTGACTGTCATGATATAGGATACAGAGGTGTGGCCGTTCCCATCCATGCCTTGGCACAGTCTCGCTTGAAAGCCCTGTCTCAGTTCTGCATCACCATCTGTCAGCTCTGTGGCCACCCGCAGCCTCTCCAACACCTGGCCCCCGTCTGGGGTTATCTCAGAGAAGACCACAGTATGGAGATGCCGGAGAAAGAGCAGTAAGTCTTCACCGTCTTCAGCCAGTACTGTCTCTATGGCCATGAGGTCTTGGTCCCGCACAACCATGCCAGACACCTTGGAGATAGTAGCCCCAGCTGCAGTGCGGAGGGGCAGCCGGAAAAGGACACCCTGGTTCAGGTTGAAGAGAGAGGGTAGGAAGGTGCCATAAATGTCTGGAAAGGTCCTCTTGAATTCAGGGTTGACAGCAAACATCCCACCAGGGCTCTCGGTTGTGGCTCCAGGCACGTAGTAGAGATGGGGATCAAAGACACACAGGGCACTGTCTCCAGTAAGGAAGGCTGGGCAGTCAGTAAAGTGGAAGACAGTGTTGAAGCCAAGGCCATATTTGCCTGTGAGATCCTGCCGGCCTTGCTTGCCACCCACCCCCAGATGCTGAATACCTTCAATGTCCTGCTGCTGGAAGGGGCTGTCATTGTAGATACAGAGAGCAGGGCCCTGCAGGGAGTTCCAATTCTCGCTGAAAGTGGCATCCACTGGGTGCTGCCGGCGGTCCCACACGAAATGCACAAGGCCCGCACCAGCATCATCCGCATTCTGGAGCAACTCTCTCACCATATCATGAGCGGTTGCTGGGTACTCACCCAAGTCGTGTAGGCAAGTCTTCATGGGCCCCAAATGGCTGCACCCAGAGGCTCAGCTCTGCAGTGGGCAGTCGACTCCTCTCCAGTGCCCAGTGACGTGTGGTAGGCACCCCACAGCGCAAAGCTGCGGCTCGGGACAGCTTCTCGTGGCACAGCAGGACAGCTCTGTCCACTGGCATCCATGGTGCATCATTGAAGTGGAGCTTGTCCCGTGGACGCAAAATGCCCTTCTGGTCAGGTAGAAAGAGCTGCTGAGTCTGGTAGGCATCTGGCTCTTTGTCATCTGCCATCAAGCCACAAGACACCAGCCGCAAGGCCAGAGCCAGCTCCGCAGCAGGCAGTGGCTCTCCAGCATGCATCTCTGCCAGGGTGCAGAGCACTTGGGCATAATCATCCCAGTCGAATGCGTGGCGCAGCCCCACACACTCCCAGAGTTGGCTGTAGGCTTGGTACTGCTCTGGGAGCTGGTGAAGATAGGGGACAGCCTCAAATGACAGCTTCTCAGCCACAGACGTGATGGGGACAAAGCGGGAGCCCACCAAGATAAAGGGCTCCCCTTGGGGCACTGCAGAAGCCACCTCACCCCAGCTGGAGCGATCTCTCTGGAGCAGCATGTGCAGGTACCTGTAGCAGCACTGGGTTTTGTCCTGCAGGTCCTCTAAAGTGAGAGCATTGGAGCTACAGCTCAGTGCCTGAAGCTGCTTAAGTACTGTAGCTGCTGGTAGTTGCCGGTCCAGCCCTAAGAAGGATGCAACCTCCTTGGGAAGGCTGAACTTTTCTCCCAGCATTTCATGAGCCAAGATAGGGTGGATGAGTCCCACTAGTGCGGCATGGAGGTGATGGTAGAGCTGGGCAGCTGGCAACAGCACATGTTCACCAGTGGGCAGTGTACCAGGGAGGAAGGGCACAGTCTGGAAAACTGCCTGCATAGCGTTGTTCACCCTCTCCTCCACTGCATCCTGAAGCAGCTCAAGGATGCTGGCAGCCCTCCGGCAGGCCTGGGCATGGTCCTCTGTCCAGATAAGCTGTACTGTCTTTGCCCGTTCCAGCAGCTCTGGCAGGGTCATTGTGTCCTTAACCATACCCAGCCTCTCCAGCCGCCGTAGTCTTTCCGGGGAAAGGAAGGCATCCCCAGTGGGGAAGCGCCCATCCTTAGGGTCAAATAAAGAGGCAACACGGCCTCTGGGATGCACCAGGCAATTGATGCGCTGCAGGTGGCCATGAGGAGTGGCA
>NW_010244586.1:2067-6744 GCF_000690775.1 Eurypyga helias | reverse complement strand
GGAATGCAGGGCACTGTCTGCAGCACTTTGTCCACATCATCATGGGACATATCCAGTGCATGGAGAAGCAGAGAGTCACGGTCAACAACAGAGAGGTCTTCCAAGTTGGGAAGCACGAGCTCACAGTAAAAGCGGGGCCAGTCATAGGTGCCAGCATCCACTGCCTTCCCGAGGCCCCTCTGCACCTTCTCTGGCAAGGCCACAGCCAACAGGGGAGGGGGCAGGGTGGTGGAAAAGACATGCTTCACCACGGCACCCAGCTTGGGGTGACTGAGCACAGCTTCATGCAGGAAGCGGGCATCCTGCAGTGAGCACCATGAGCAGCCATCAGAAAAGAGCCTGGGGCCATTCCTGGCTGCCACAGCCTGGTAGAAACCAGTCACAGCCTCCGTAAAGGGGTAACGGGCAGTGTTAGTGTCTGGCCAGAAGACATGATATTCATAGCTCTTCAACTCACCTGTCTCATGCATGGTCCGGAGGTGGTTCAGTGCCCGGAGCCAGGCAACTGTCACGCCATTGCGGAGCAGCACCCGGTTCCACTCACCCCACTCTGCCGTGTTCCACAGCCCCTTGCGGTTTGAGAGGATGCTGAAGGCCCCATGGATGTGGATTGGCAGACCTGAGATGATTGGCATGGGAAGATGGCAGAAGACTTGTCCTGCCTCATCATCCAGACGTGGCACCCACTTGCCATCTGCAGTAAGGGTAAGGGGAAGGGCCACACCAGCCATGGGAGGCAAAGGATGAAGCCCTGCCTGTGTGTTCCGGTGAAACAATTCCAGCAACTCCCCATCACCCTGACACACCAAAACAAGGTAGTGCCACGTGGTCTTGGATGCTTCTTCACAGGCTGTGAGCTGCTCGATGGCTGCCCAGCCTGGGAGGTTCCCAGGAGCCCCCAAGTCTTGGATCTCCTTTCTCCGCAGCGTGGCCAGAGGCATGGTATGCTCCCCAGAGGTGGCCATGTCTGGCAGCATCTCTATGGACATCTCCCGCACCCTCCGCAGGAAGAGCAGCAGGAGTCGGTTGGAGCCAAGGAAGCTAGTGCCAAGGGACTGGATGCGCTCCATACCATAGGCCTCTGAGCAAATCTCTGATGTTGCAGCTTCCTCTTCAGTGCGAAAAGGCAGGCGGAAAAGGCTCCCTGGAAAGGGTCCTGGCTCAGGCAAGCAGCACCCAAAGATACCATGGTAGGGCCAGAACTGCTCTGCAAAGGCACAAAGGATGCGTGGTCGGCTGGAGAAGTCCAGGCGGATGCCAGGGCAGCCAGCCCTGGGAATGTGCTTGCCCAGATGAGTGCCATTGGGATCAAAGATGAGTAGTGTCTCCCCAGTCAGCACTGACGGTACATCTGTGACACGGTAGACAGAGTTGAAGCCCAGCCCAAAGCGTCCAATACGGCCTGTCTGGCCCTCCTTCGTCGCTGCCCCAACCCGTGTGATGTTACGGAGGTCATCTTCCGTGAACAGGGCATTGTTGTAGGCCCAGAGGGCTGGGCCATGGCAGGCAGACATGCCGGGGTCCAGCAGCCCAGAGGTGGCCTTTCTGCAGTGTCGGAGGTCCAGGAGGAAGCGGCACACAGTAGCTCCGGCATCCTCTGCATTCTGGACGATCTCTGTGAAGAGGTCACCCTCATCGCCGTATTCCCGGAGGATGTTGCGAAGCCGTAAGGTGATGGGCTCTGAGGGGCCACAGGCTGTGAATGGCTCTGGCCCCAGCACCCGCATACTGAGCAACTCTGCGCTGAAGAATATGGCTGTGCTGGATGGCACTGCCTCATGCACCACCTCCTGCACATCCTCCTCTGCCTCCAGCTCCATGTCCAGGTACACGGTAGAGGCAGCAGGGCAGAGGGCAAAGCCTGAGCCCTCCAGGGTCTTCACAGGAACTGGCACTGTGCCCTCGCCCTGGTACCCCCGGCTCTTAAGCCACTCCAGTACAGCTACGACCACCTGCAACTCTGCTGCAGTGCCAGCTCTGGAGCTGCGTGCGTCTATGTCCTGCCCCAGGCAGCGCAGGGCTGCAACCGCCCTCTCCTCACTCACCCTCGCTTCCACCCCCCAGGCCCTGAAGAGGCAGCTGTAAGGCAGGAAGTCAGGGGGCACCCGGGGCACCAGCATCCCCAGCTCCAGCTCCAGTTCCTCAGGATAGCCCAACACGGCATGACATGGCAGGACAAACCCAGACCCAGTCCACACCACAGCATCATTTGGAGCAGCCTCAAACATCTTCAGGTGTTCCTGCATGTGCTGGTAGACAGGCCGGAGCGCAGCACCTACCTTGCCCATGTCCCTGCACCTCACCAGCTGTCGCAGCTGCTCCCACACTCTGTCTGGTGGGGGGTTCTGGCTCAGCCCCAGCTGCTTCTCTGCCTCTGGCACAAAGGCACTAGTAAGGTGCATGGCAAGCCCCACCAAGGGCTGGTACCGGGTGGACCGCAGCTCCCCGGGGGACAGGAAGCTGGGCCCAGGCGTCCCAGTGCAACTGGAATGAGGGACCCACGGCAGAGCCTTGAGCTGCCTAAGCTCTGCAGCGCTGAAGCCCGCCAGTGCCTTGGGGCAGTTGCAGACCTTGATCAGTGCCTGAGCCCTGTCCGGAGCTGCTGTGCCACCTTGATTCACACTTGCTGCTGCCTCTATGATGTCCGAAGGCAGCAGGCAGCCCTCACCATGCCGCAAGCCCAGAGTTCTCAAGGCACGGAGGACAGGCGGACTGCAGAAGGCAGCAGGAGGAAAGCGCTCAGGACCCAGCAGTGCCAGCAAGGTCTTCTCACAGGGATCGTAGAGGTCTCGTGGGCACACGGGGCCGTTGGGCGTCTCCAGGAAGGCCAGCCTGCTGCAGGCCTGCAGGAGTGGGGGGCTCTGTGCAAAGAGGATGTCTCCGTGCTGTAGCACCCAGAGCAGCAGAGCTTGTGTCTCAGCTGCCCGCCCTGCATAGGCGCCCCGGGACACAGCTCCGATGGCCTCCAGTGCCATGTGGGCTGCACTGATGAGGGGCCTCTGGAGCCTGCCCAGGAGCTGCCGGTCAACTTCATCCCGGCACTGCAACATGGCCTCTGGCAGCACGACATCTCTGGGCAGCTTCAGCTCTGGCTCCAGCGCTGGGGTGGCACCGGCTGGTACCAGCTCTGCGGGCTGCGGGGTGGCCAAGGAGGGCAGTGGAGTGAAGATGGGCAGAGCAGCCAGTGTGTCCCTGTCCTGCTTCATCAGGGATGGCATGTCTGCCAGGTAGACCCGGAGGGTGACCACATCCACAGCAGGCAGCGAGGCCAGGCGGGAGGCCACAGCTGCAGTCCCCTGCCTCCCCAAGGTCCGCAGGGCATTGAGGGGGGATGGAGGCAGGACATAGCAGGACAGGGAGCGGTGCCATATGCCTGGTGGCACCACTGAGCAACCCAGTACCTCCAGCACAGAGGCCACAGCAGGTGGCAGGCGCTGGTCCTCCCATTTCTGGAAGATAAGACTGGACTGGGGCATCAGCCGAGCCAGACGGATGCTGGGGGCATCCAGTGGGGACAGGGGGATGAGAGGGAGCCCCTCCAGAGGGCCCAGGTCTTCTACATGGTTGGCCAGGAATTGCCACAGGGCTGGGAACCAGGAGGCTGGGGGCTGTGGAGGGCCTTGGGCTGGGCACCAGGTGACTGGGGTTGAAGACTGGGACATCCAGGTTGGGGGCAGAGCCAAGTGCAGAGTCTGGGCGGTCATGGCTGTGTCCAGCAGAACCAGGTTGGGGAAGAGACCTGTGAGCAAGGCAGGCAGACATAAGTGCAGGCAGAGGCTGGACGAGGTGTACGTGAGACCTGGAACCTGGCAGATGGATCCAGGATGTGGAGGAAAGAACCTGAGATCTGCAGGGGATGGGGCCCTGCCCATACAGGAGATGGGAGAACGTGGGCTCTGGAGGGACAGTGGATAACCTGAATAGGAGGAGCAGGGGAACCCCAGATTGGTGGGGATAGAGGAGATCTGGGAGGAAAAGAGATGTTAGGGGGACAAGTACTGGGGGGCACAGAATTCCTCGGATGGGGAACACAGGGAAACCTAGGATCCAAGGAAGCACAGAGGGGACAGGGACACTTCCATGTCTCTTACCTGCCCTGGCAATGTCTCGCAGGAGGCTGTCCAAGCCTGGCTCCAGGTCTGAGGGCAGGAAGGACCCAGCAAGGCCAGGCAGGAGCTCCCTGTGGGGACAAACGGAAGTGCTGAAGGACTAGAGGAGTAATGGGGGGCAGGCAGCTTCCTGGACACCTGGCTCAGCTCCCACTTGGTGAGAGCAGGGGAGAGGAGGAGGGCACTGAGGCCCTGAAATGTCCAGGTTCCAACCTGGCCCCCCTTTAAGCCCAAGAATGGTAGCTGCACCCTGGGCAACCAGTTCACACGTCCACTCCCGCAGGGAATGGGGCTCACCGGGGATGTGGACTTACCTGGGGCAGTTCGGCGTGTCCATGTAGACAACGGCTGATGCAGTCCCAAAGGCCACAAAGGTCCCATCGGCACGAGGCAGGAGGGGGAGACCCCGCAGCTCAGCATGGCACCCATCCCCAGCCACGTAGCGCAGCAGGACGAGCCGGTCGGCAGCTGGGAGGCCTGTGACCCCATGACGCCTCAGCACATCCCTCACGTGGGCTGCTGTGGCCTCCCGCATGCCCTCTGCTCTTGCCAAAGACAACGCCCTCCA
>NW_010244586.1:0-2055 GCF_000690775.1 Eurypyga helias | reverse complement strand
TGGCTCCCCGGCTGCCACCAGCAAGGCCTGGACCACCCGCCGTGTGGCCATGTCCCCTGCAGTCTCCGGCAGCAGCACAGACTCACAGGCCCGCAGCCGCCCTACGGCCCCCTCCGTGGCTGGCCCCAGGGTGCGGGCAGCTGCCAGCTCCTGGCAGACCTGGGTCACCAAGCTGCGGTTGCGGCCACAGCTCGACATGCGCTCAGGGTCTGGCCAGATGGTGTAGGCATCTGTGCCAGGCAGAGATGTGGCCACAGCAGCCATGTGGCTGTAGACCTGTGGCAAGAGGCCAAGGAGCAGCAGGGCATTCCAGCGGGCATCTTCCTCACCCTCCTCACCCTCCTTGGGCCAGCGGAGGTGGCGGCGATCATCAGAGAGGGCGAAGGGGGCACTGGCATGGACAGGTAGTCCTGTGGCTGTCTCATCTGTGGCTGGCAGGGGTAGGAAGCAGCACAGCTGCCCTCGGCAGGACCCATGGAGGGGGTAAGCCAAGCTCAGCTCAGGGCAGCACCCCAGCCCTGCACCCAGTGCCACAGCTGGCCCCTTCGTGGTCCTACCTGTGGCCACCAGCCACTCACTCCCGTCTGCCACCCCATCCCCATGCAGGGCCACCAGGCACCATGTCAGACTCAGCCTGTCATCCCCTGATGGCCCAGGGACAGGGAGAGGCTGAGAGGATGCCACAAGGGTCCCCATGAGGGTCTGAACCCCATCAGGGGCCACATGGTATAGGGCAACACGTCGGACATGGCGGAGAAAGAGGAGGGCAAGAGGGGCCTCAGTGAGGAAAGTCTGGAGGAGGCTACGGAGGCGCTCAGGATTGGAGACCCCTGCAGCGATTCCCGAGGGTTGCCGGCGGAGAGGGGGAAGCGGAAGAGGGTGCCATGGGCAGACCCACGGTGCTGTCCCACAGCTTCCAGCCCAGCCCAGAAGGGCTCAAAAAGGCCAGGAAGGTCCTGGGCTGCAGAGACGTCCCAGCGGGCACCGGCATCTGGTAGCACCTGGCATTCGGGGTCCAGCACACCCAAGGACGGCGGGCTCAGCACACCTGGTAAGTCTGGGAACATGGGAACCATGAGGCCAAAGGGATGGCAAGGTCACCACTGCCTCCCCAGACCATCCCAACCCACCAGTGCCCAAAGTGCCCACCCAGCATCCTCAAATTCAACCCCACAGCGCCTCCCGTAATCTCAGAATTAATCCCAGTTCATCAGTCTTCCCACAGTTTGCCCCTGCAGCCCTGCTCTCCGTTGCCACCCAGCCTCTCGGTGCTCCAGGTTTCCTTACTTCAGATACAGCCCTCCATTTTTCACCCCGTCTGTGCCCCCCAGTACTCCCCAGCAGTGTAGTTCAGTGCATCCAGTACAGCCCATGCCTCCAGCTGAGGCCCCAGTGCCAACTCACCGGTGAGGTGGTAGACAGAACTGAAGCCCAGGCCAAAGCGCCCCACAGTGTTGGGGTCCTTCCGCTTGTGCGACACCCCAGGGCGCAGAAGCCCCGTCCAGTCCCGGGGGGACATCAGGGCATCATTGTAGGCCAGGAGGGCTGGGCCTGCGAGGTCAGGACCATGGGTTAGGGGAGACTTGGGACACGTAAGGAGGATTGCAAACCACACTCAGTGCCCCCATAATCTCAGGCCCACTCCAGTCCCACAAAACCCCTCTCAGTGCCACTGTGTCCTCCCAGTACCCTCAGTGCCCCCAGCACATCCCAGAACACCTAATTGGCTCCAGTTTCCCCAGTACACTCTGATCCCTCTTCAGTTCTTCACCAGGATTCCCCAAACCCTCCCAGTACCTGCCAGTGCCACCCCTGTGCTCTGTCCAGTCTTTCCTAGTGTCCTTTGCACCTCTCACCTTGGGTGCCCTCCAGACCTCCACCGCTGACGTCGAACTGCCGCTCATCAGACACAAACACGACCTCATTAGCGCCGGCATCGTCCGCATTCTGCACCAGCTCCTGGGTTCAGGGGTCAGTACCGGCACAACTGGCCCGCTCCAGCCCCCGGAGAACAGCACCAACCCGCCTTCCCAGCTGGCCAGCAAGGGGGTAACC
>NW_010244585.1:0-806 GCF_000690775.1 Eurypyga helias | reverse complement strand
TCTTAATTCACAGTATTAAGACAAGCGGGATTCTTGTAGACCGTGTTCCCTTAACTACATTGTCATTTGTCAGACGATGAAACCTAGGTGCAACTCTGAGAATTTGAAGGCCTCGCTTGGCATCTGTAAATGCTAAATCACTACTTCTTTCAACAGAATTTGTGACTGAACAGCTGTAATCTTGCATTTCTCAAATGTGCCCGAGCACAGTGTTGTTCTTGAGCAGTGTTTGCAAGGTAGGGGTGTCGCACATAGCGGAGACTTGAGCTCAGAAACCGACCGGAGTCACCAGGTGATTTTGACCTTGGTGGCATTACGTAGTGGTGTCATCTGGGCATGGTAGTCAAATGTGATCTTAAATGAAGGCTCTGTTCTTGTTGGCTTGTTCCCTGTAAGAGAATCTGCAGAGCTGGATCTAGGTTTGATGTATCGATTCTTTTCTTAAGCCAACATCTGCTTTTATTGTATGCACTGCTATAGTTGGCTGCATACAACAGAAATCAGTGCGTGTCATCCCACCCTCATACCTCCTACCCCCTCCCTGCCAGTTCTTTGGTTTTGGGTGCTGTTACTGTCAGACTGAAAGGAAAAGGAGCTGGTTTCTGCTGGGACAAGGACGCAGATGAGAAGTGCTCAGTCAGTGGTGCTAAATCACAAGGTAACTCCCATTGTGAGTTGAGAGTTTCCATTATATGAGGAAATGGCCCCAACCTTCAGTGGTGGGTGGATGAGTTGTTCCCAGCATAGATAGTGTTCTGTAGTGACAGCAAACGGTCTTCTGAGAAGTGTTTGTAAACTGGCTGGGA
>NW_010244584.1:2972-19304 GCF_000690775.1 Eurypyga helias | reverse complement strand
TTGTTTGTTTGTTTGTTTCCCCACAAAACTACAAATACTTTTAATATTTTTTATTTTTGTTGCCAATTTTTGTTCTCTTTTTGCATTTGGTCATCCTTTCTTTTTCCTCTTATTTTTATTCTGCTTCTCTTTTCACTCTTCACATCTTCAGTTGGTATATTACCTTGCTCCCAGTTTCCTGCATTACAAGAACTTTCCTCCTCCACTCACAGTCATCATTTTGACTGGTTCTGACAGTCCACTCAACAGAATGTTTATTTCTCCATTTCAAGGACACTATTTATTTCAGTTCTCTTTTACATAACCCTATTCAGCAATTCAGACAGATTTATTGGCATCTCCATGTTTGCTGCTACAGCAGTCCTCAGAAGCATGCGAGAAGATTGTGCTTAGAGCTGGTGTGATTTCAGATAATGACTGACAGTTCCTTGAGGTTTTTTGTCAAGGTCCAGCATTTTGGCTCATCTGTGTAGCCTGGAGAAGATCCCTTAATTGATTTATGAATGGTCTATAAAATCATTGCCATAGGATAGGAATTCACAAAAGAAAATTTTTGAGGGTGCATTCAAAAGACCCAAGTAGAACAGTGAAATTTGACTGCCTGCTTAGGCTCTTAGCACTGTAAGAAGTCATTTCAGTGGAAGATTTCCAAAACAAGTCAACAGAAACAATGAAGACCCAGTATTTGTGGAAAGTTATTTTTCTAAATATGGCTGTGGATGTCTACATTTACATAATAAGATTAGAACCCATGAATCGTTGTGGTTTACCACTCCACCCTCCCCAACTCCCAGTGAGGATGAGTTGGTGGAAAAACAAGGGAGACTCATAAAAGCTGAGATAAAAACTATTTAATTATAAAAATGAAACTTCTGGTTTTACTAACAGTACTATTGCTAAGAAGTAATGAACAGGAAAATGGAACAAATGATACAGGATCTCACCACCCATGGATGGGTTCCAGGACAGCAAGCAAAAATAAATCCAAAGACCCAAGGAGAAAAACCCACTTTCTGAGGCTGGGAGCCAAGACCAGGAAGAAAGAAAAAACTTCCAACCCCCAATTCCCAGACCAAATTGCCTGACATAAGATGCTACTTCTCTATTAATCACCTGCCACCAGGTCTGGACAAAGAGAGTGGTACCAAGAGAACAAAATAAATGTGCTGCTGGTGGGAAATCTGGAGTCTACCCCTCCACAATACACCTTCCGAGTCCAGCCTCTGTAAGCTTGCCCTCAGTCTGCTCCCAGCACCGCTGGTATGGGGGTAACAGTGACAACTCAGCTTGATGTATTATGGAATGAAACAAAATCTCATAAACTGGCCCCAGGAGACCAGCTCATTGCTACCTGGGACGAGGACAATCGTATACTGTATAATTAATTCCGAATGGATTTCTTTGTTTAGTTATTTTTCCTCAGTTATTGAGAGGCTAGTTTCAAAATTAGATATATAAAATAGATTATACTGAATAGATAGATTATACTGAATAGAATTATAATTTTTGATCCAGAAATAATAATTCTTTTGTCCTAAATCCATGATTTTGGAAATCCAGGCTGGATGAGGCTTTGAGCAACCTGGTCTAGTGCAAGGTGTCTCTGCCCATAGCAGGGGGGTTGGAACTGGATGATATTTAAGCTTCCTTCCAATCAAAACCATTCTGTGATTCTATGATATTTGTATCAAAAAAATGTCTTGGGCCATTCATTAATTAGTAACATTACACTAAGTTGTTAAGTTTTAATTTTTTTGTATCTTGTGTGTTGTTTTATTGCTTTATGGAAAAATACATTAGTTATGCTCCTATGATAAAGGTAATCCCATTTGTGGTAATAGAGGCTACTGAATGAAATCTACCTTCTCTAGCTGATCAGAGCTTTGTCATCCTGGACGTTTCCAGACATCTGTGAAAGGTTTAAATTAATCTGCTCAAGGGATAAAAGCATGATATAGAGCTCTATTGTTCTTTTTACACTCAGAAAATGGAACATGAAGTGAGTAGGAATGGAAATCACCCATAATAAAAATAGTTGGTACAAATACTTTGATTTTAGTGGTGTATTAGATCAATCATACAGGTGACTTTTGACTCAATTCTATTATTTTTCTTTTCCTATTGAGTGGCTTTATTCCTGGCATAGGGGAAGAAAAAAAAAAAAAAAAGGGCCCAGACCACAACTTTAGTGTGTTATAGAGATTGATTTGATTCTGGGTGTCAGACATCTTCCTCATTGCTGAAAAACAGGGTTTGACAGCATAGGATATGAAGCTTTGGTGAATCTGTATTTTTCAAGCTTGTTAAAAATCTAGCAATATTAAATATAAGTTGAAGGGGTACAGATAAGGAGTGCAAGGACTTTGGAGCAGCCCATCAGAGCGGTTTAGCTAGCTTTGCAGTCAGATGAACTAATAGGAAGAAGTACATGCTTATAATGGTCCTTAAAAATTAGAGTGAAAGGAGAGAAATTAAACAAAACAAAATTAGCCAATGTTTCAAGCAAAAATGAAGTTTGATTTTTTAAATTTTTGTTTTCAATAGCAGCAGTGATCCAGGCAACTTTTATCTGAAACATTAGCCTGGCCCAGTAGGTGTCAGATTAGATATACATTACTCCATTATCTCTGTCTACTACTCTGCATCAAGGGAACTGTGGAGATGTGGCTCATGACGGAGAGCGAATAAATAAAGGATATCTCTTTTTGGTTTTGGAGCAGTGCTTTTACCATTAAGAAAAATCAATAACTGGATTGACTGCATTCAGTAGGGAGTATCATTGTTTCCCATAATGTATCTAATGCATATCATTACCAAAGTAATCACATTATTATCTGCCTCTGCCTTCCTACTTGCTTGGCTAGACATAAACCCAGAACTATTTGTAATGTTGTTTTTTTCCCTTCTTCAAAATTGCTGCATATTGTATTTCTTCGCTATTCTTTATTAGCTCTTTGAACTGCTCAGTACCTCTGAATTCAGATTGTTTTCCCCCTTCTCCATTTCTGTTTTACTCACATTCATCGAAACTAAAGCTATTATTAACTTGAAATCTGCCTTTTCTTTTTTATGCCATCTTATCTTAGGTGTATTGTCACATACAACACCATGTAATACCAGAGAGAGAGCGAATGTCCTTCATTCCAGCAGGCTTCGACTATATTAAGGATCCCACAGTGAGGTCTAGGGTTAACAATGTGATACTGTAATACCCAGAGAATTCAAAGTGAGACTTTTAGAAATGTCTGATAATGACTCAACAAACGGGACAAAACCATTGAGGTGGCCACAGGAAATTGATAATAGGATTAAAGAAGAGAAGAAAAAAAGGAAGAGTGAACTCTTAGAAGTGCAGGAAGCAATTACAGCTTGAGGAAGGCTTGGTAGTGAAATCAAACCAGGACCATTTACATTAAATAAGAAATGAGGATGTGCTCTTGGTATTAAATCAAAGACTTGGTCCATGGTCTCTGCCAGTTGGAAGCTATTTTTGGCAGCGAATTTGTTCCAAAATTCAGGAAGTGAAAAGATTTTTTTCTTTTCTGAATGAGTTGTTAACAGCTTAAAACTGAATCTGTGTAGTCAGAAATATGAATCCCTGCTAATAATTCTCTATGTTTTATGATGGACATTTTGCATCATAAGGACTGCATTGCCTAACAGAGATCTGAGCTTTGGCAAACCTATCCCCATACACTCAACAGGAAATGCTCTTGCAGCCACTATCATTTGGCCATTATACCTTGGGAGGGTCTTAAGCTTTAAAGCTGCCATAAATTCAGCTGAGAAATGTGTGTTGAACAGCCTTTTAGCCAGACTTGTAGGGTCACTCGGCATACAGATAGGTCTTAAATGACCCTCTAAAAATTTCTTCATTTTTTCTCCCTGTGACATGGTAGTTACAGGTCTTCCAAAAACATTGTAGGGTGTACTCATTTCTGACAACACACTAATACAGAGATGTATGAGACTGATGCAACACGATCCTGCCAAATTCTCAACTTATATAAACTGTTATGACTTCACTGACTTCCATAAGAGTAGACTAATAGAGACCAGACAGAATCACAACTGCTGCAGTAACACCACAGAGCAGTCCTGAAAAGATCATCAGTGCTATATGCTACACTAGTAGATATAATGCTTGTAGGCTATATAGAGATGGATTTATATTACATATAAAGTATCTGAATTTGTGCAGTAAAATACACAATTTATAATAATTATTATTCTTTCATATCTGAAGTGTAAAAATATTTTTATGGATAAATTGCAGGAGAAGGCTTTCATTTAAAGGTAACTGAAAACAAATAACCCCCAAACCCAGGAATCCCAAGAGGATAGGTGTTGGTAAAGTAGTATTTTGTTCATAAATATCACAATGAAAACCCCATTTAACTTGACTAGAAAACGTGAAGAACAAGTATGAAAGATGCTGGTTTATACACAGAGATAAAAAGGGATCAATGTGAAACTTCAATGTGACTGGAGTCAGAGGGATTTTCCTGTTAATGACCACATGAATATTCATTGGGTCTCTCTGCAGTCCTGTAGATTTCAGAACGTTGTTTTCCTGTTTTGCTTTCTTTGAATTTTTACCACCATTTTTGTACTTCGTGTAAGTTGTTAATAAAACCTTCATTGAGTCTCATTCAAATCGTTACATTTGCCTGGTTTGTGTTAGTTTATATGCTATTTCCACACAAAAAGCCCAAATTAGCAAAATGTGGAGTAGTGAAACAAATTAGAAATATGATCTGCTGGAAAATGAATAGGTTAGAGGTAGATTCCTGGTTTGTCTGCATTCACTCTGTGTCAACGTTGCATATATTGTAGTATAAGTCAGCTGTCTCATGTGAGGATTCTGTACATTAAAAGAAGACTAAAGTGCATGAGAGATGCTAAATCTATAGCTGTGTTATAAATATTTAATATGTGAAAAGTTGTGGACTGAATTTTGAGTCTGAAATTGGAAACCATACCAGCTAACAAAAATTTTGAAATAATTTGGATATTAGTAAAAGTGCACATATTGCTGGAAAAAATTCTGCATGTAGCATTCATCAGGGACCACTGGTACGAGCTCCATTGGAATTAATATTTTTGAGTATGTTTTAGTTATGCACATATATATAGGTAAAGGTTTACAATTTTTATCACTGAACAGAAAAAAAATGTGGAGAACTGTGAAAAAGTTCAGAGCAAACAATGAATATCTCTGAGAATGACAGGCGAGGAAAAATTTAGGGGTGATTAAAATATGATACATTCCATTAATCACACAGTGCATTAAATAATATATTATGGTTGGTAACTTGAAATATTGCTCCACTGAGAACACAGAAAAGTACTGTATAGGCAAAAAAATATACCTGTGGATGACATCATAGCAGCTTCTGGACAAAGTAACTTTTCAAACAACTCTGCACACTATTCAGTGTCTTACAGAAGTGTGTTGTAAACAAGCTTCTTTATTTACAGAAATTAGGGTCTGACATTTTTTCCCAATGCTGTTCTCTCCCTCAAAAAGAACAGGAAAAGGATGTTTCAAGAAGAACCTACATATATTTGAATAAAAGAGAGCACTGCACAGAAATTAACATTCTTCACTTTAAAAAGATATCACAGCAATATTTCATCCAATTTTAAAAGGGAGCTTGGAAGAAGCAAGATAAAAAAATACAGAAAGACAAATCAATGCCACGTTTCACTGACAGGTAATTATGTGGAAGCTATATACTTTCAAGGACCAGGTTAAAATGTGATCAGGGATTTTCAGTGTCTGGTATGGAGTACTGCATCTGTCCTTGCTACTTACCTGACAGCACAAAAGAAAAGAGCTAAAGAAATCAACCTGATGATGTCTGATATATATATAAACCACCGGAGAGGTTTGGTCTCACTTTTTTTGAGTTAGTCCACATGCAGTTAGAAGAGATACAGCATCATGTTTGCATTGCAGTAATCTACATGAGAAGTGTAGCTCTTTGCATTATTTTGCAATATTCCCTCTAACATTGTTCAAAATTTGTACTTTGTGTGAGTCTGCAGGTATATATTTATTTATGTATTTATATATTCCACTATATTAAATAGATTGGAATAGGTGAAAAGAAATTTAATGTTTTATGGACCATATCCTATATGTGAGAAATAATGAGTTAAGATGAAAGGTGCTCAGGAAAAACTCAATGCAAGTTTGACTTAGGAGTATCAAAACAACATAGCTACACATACATTATCAATTAAAGCTTCCTCTTGTCCTCATTTTTCTTTTTATTTTCTTTTTTTTTTTCCTTCTGGAGGATAGCCTGCACATGGGCTGCAAAGGGCAGAAAGGAAATAAGAAAGGTCATGAAAGAAGGTAAATGGTCTCCCATACATGCACATAGACGATACTGCAAAAGCTGTAAGGCAATACAGCAATTCTTATTATTAAGTTCCTTCACCTGAAGGAATCAATGTGCTTCATGTATGTCATGAATACCATTGACAAGAACACCGGAATACTGTACCTGCAGATACACAAAATTCAATAGATTTTCTACACTTGAAGAAAATTTCTAGCTGATACACCTTTTTTTTTTTTTTTTAAAGATTTGAAATACTTATGCCAAAATTTTTAGAGACAACATGATTCAGTCACAATAATTTTTTTTTTCTGGTTTTAAAAATATAGTTTCCCCCCGCCATCCCCGCCAAGGAATTATGTTGTCACACAAACAAACAAGTACAGGAAAGAGGAATGACGTTGTTACCCGCTCCAGGCAAAGAAAGCGGTATAGTCAGGATTAAAATGAATGTGTTAGGTAAATTCTTGTAATTTAGTACTTTGGGTTTTAACACATGATTTTGCAAAATATTCCATGCATCCAGCTTGGATAATGGACTGAATTGGACTAAAAGTGTTTTGTGAGAAATCATGATGTGCAACCTATTTCAGTAGCTCAGGATATATAGTCTGAGACACTACAGCTCAGTGTTAAGGGATGTTTTGGTTAGGCCTTTAGCTTAGGAGCGTTAAAGTGTTTTCTTTTTCAGCAGTGCAGTAGTGACATTTGCATTACGTGTGGGACTAAGGCAGCTGTGGTGCACTGTCACAGACATCTTTGAAAAGATTCACCATTCCTTTCTGGCTTGTGTATGACTATACACATGTGGAAAATATTTGAAATTAACTTCACTGTAAGAGTAAAGTAGGGCACTGACTCTGCAGGCGTAATAACAATCTTTCTGATGAATCCAAGGAGCAGGACAGGTCTTCTCATCGCAGGATTGCAATTCTCAGTCACTTTTAGCCATGAATACTGATTAGTTTAAGCTAGCTTGATGATCTAAGTATTTTGTTGTACTAGAGAAACAAACAGAAATTCACTACAATATGGAAGTTTTTTCATCTGTAATCTCATTGAACAAAACCTTTTTCCACATACACAGATTTTCTTTGCTTCGCACAATCAGCATTATCCCATCCATTTTATCACTACAGTCAAGGACATATAGATGATTCTTTGCTTTAGGTGAGTTGATGATTGGAGACATTTATGCTGACTAAATATGGTTCATAAGGGGTTTCTGTTCAGATTCTTTCAAGTTTATTTGCACTCAGTATAATACTGTTGTAGTATAAATCAGGATCTCTAACCTAGACTGAGTGTATCAACAGCAGGGATTCCTTAGGTATTAGTTTATCTAATGTAAACAAATTAAACAAAGATAAAAGAGAGCTTTTATGGCTATGTTCATAAAGTAGAGCAGGCATGAATTTAAGTAAGACTTCAGTAATATAAATTGTGCACATTTTTGCACTCATATTAGTTTTTCTTTTTGATTATGCTTTGTTATGACTCTTGTGATTGCTTAAACTTGAAATGCATTCAAAACCAACCTACATCACAGTTTCTACTTTTCAGCCTGGGTTATAATAAAATTAAGTTAACAATATTTTGGACTCTTTTTTGTGGGAAAGCATTTTCTTCGCCTTTGCAAGATGGCATATGATTGTGACCTATGCTTCCTCTAGGTTTGCTTTCTTCTGAACTTGGCCAAAACTCCTATACTCTGTGTGTGAATGACTAGGCAAAATTCATTAACTTTGTTCTTCTTCTTCAGTTTCTCCATGAATAATTCAGATAGAGGATTAAAAGTAAGTTGAACTCTCCATAAGTAAAGGGGGGAAACTGAATTACTTTTCTGTCATTCTGAAGTTAATTGTGATATTATCAGGTGGTTTGAAATGCTAAAATTTAAGTTGTTAGGTACAGTGTACACAAACACAGGTTTCCACTTTAAATGGGCATCTCAAGGATGTTGCTATAATTTATCCAAACCTTAGTGACCAATATTTTCTCTTTAAGCATTCTCAGGAGAAATACCTTTCGGAGAAGGTTTCCTCTCCACAAGCGGCTTTCCACAACCACCTCTGTGTGTGTTGCAAAGAAAGGACCAAGATGTAGTCTTAGTACTTAGTTCATACGAGCTTAGTACTTAGTTTGACTAATAGGTCTGGGCCAGAAGGATCCATGCTCCATCATGGCCTAGCAGCATAAAGCAATGCAGATGATGTTATGACCAAACAATATTTTCTTATACCCTCAAGATAGGCTGATATAGGAATTTTTATTATTGTTTTTCTCACCACTGTTTTGTGGAAAAAAATAAATAATGAAATATTAGCAAAGGTGAAAACAATCAATGTTTGTCTATTAAATTTTGAATCTTATTTGCCTTTAACTTTGGAAGTCAGCTTTATGCACTTACTAGTGTAAGAAACTCTTGAATTCTTTTAAAGGTCACTATATGCACAAAAAGTTGAATCGTTCATAATACCCACATTGTTATACATATGCTAATGAAAAATAAAATTAAAAGGTTGATAAATTAAGGCAATAGATGGGTTTCATACTGCCTTATTATTAAGATAGGAATTATTTAATGTTAGTTACTCAGTAGAACAATTACATTATATAAAATTTGTAATAAATAAACACAGTGAATATCTACAAATAGTAGGATATAGCAATAACAAACACCAGTTATTTGCTCCTCTTAGCTCTGTAGTTTTTAAAGGGTTATTTAGTGGGTGTTATTCCCCCGATTCCACTCTCATTTGAAAACTTAATACATCCTGTTATTAGAATTACACAGGCAAGTTAATCCAGTGCCATCTGGTTTTCCTTTTCTCAGGCTTGTCTAAGTCCTAGTTTATGTGCAAGACTGAAAGCTGTTTAAATGGATAATATACTTCCTTTATGAGAACGACCACCTTCTTTACACTCCATTAAGTTCAGTTGTTGACTTTATATGCTATGTACCAATTATTTCTTACCAGGAACTGCAGCATAATTTTCCATGGAGGAAAACACATTATTGCCTTGTGTTATTAACTCAACATATTCCATAAAGACATAGGTCACTGTAGATCTGACAGGGGACTGAGTACCTTTAATACATAGTATATGATCTTTAACAAGAGGACAAACCTGACCTTCATCTTCCCATAGGGAATTCTGTGAGAATTTGGACACGCTATTCTAAGAAACCTTGTTCTGTACTGTAACAGAAAAAAAATGCAATGTAAAATAATTCTGAAATTGATTACTGAATATTTTAATGGGTGTATCACACTAGCACACTGGCAGGTAGATTTTATGCAGGTCATATGTGATCTTGCAGGCAAAGAAAATTTGCACTGAGATCAGGGGCGGTTTGGGCTGAGTCATGAAAACAGGAAATGTTTTTTCTGAGTGCATAATTACAACTGAAATCAATAGCTTAATAAATAAAGCAGATTAACATCATAAGTAAACAGCCTCAGAATTCACAACACTAGATTTGGAATAGCATCTGGAGGCACACCATTATCGCTTAAATATGTGTGACAGAAAAGAGGAAAACAATCCTGGTTATTAAAGAAACTCTTGTTGCTAAATATCCCCACTGTCACCGACACCAGTAATAACATATATTTTGCTAGAGAAGTAATTTTTCATTTGAAAGCGATAACTTTCAACATATTTACTGCATATATTTCTTTGTTTGAAGATGAATACTTTCTCTAATTCTTTGATGAGATTTATAGAAACATCTAATTACTTAAAAATATCCAGCTGTGAAGCTTTTATCTAAAATGTTGAGAAGTTCAGTACATCCTCTGTGACATTAAAGGTTAAGTTCACATTATCATATAATTTACCAAATCTACCTTTGGTTTGGAAAATGGTCAAAAAATATACACGGATATCTGTAAATGGCATCTCTTCAGTAATGTTAAGCTTTTTGTAAAGTCTTTTTAGGCAATCTGTCATAGAAGATGATAAGAATTACAGGATGACAGAATTCCATTGATTTCTGTAGTAGAATGGACCTTTTATTTTGATCTATTGCTGGAAAATATGTGTATATATGGTATTCAAATATTTGGGTATTTTTGAAGTAACCTCGTTTAAAAGTTCAGGAATTTTGGGAGGTTCAAAAACCCTAAGTTTTTTCCAAGCCTTCATCTTGATATTCTAGCAAGTTACAAAGGTGTCAAAACCAAGATTTCAAATGGAATTAGATTTATTGAATTCACAACACTCTCCAAGTGGTTGCAGTAAGGAGAATTTGACCTTGATATTTTATCATTATACAAGAGGGAAAATACTGATATACAAAAATGAGTGATTCTGTGCCCTTATATATGGCATACTCAGACATAAATGCTCACATTTTGAGGTGATTAGTTTAGAGGTACCAGGAGAGTTTCCCAGTTTTAACTGACCTTGTATGGAAATGTATTTGAAACAATTTCTTTGGGTCTGTTATCTTTCGATCTAGAAAGAAGTTCCATATCCAGGTTCTTAAGAAAACATTTCTTTGCCAACTTAACAGTAGCAGTTGTATGAATAGTGACATGAATGGTGGAACACAGTACTTTCAAATGTATTGCAATGAAAAAGCACAGATGAAGGAAGAAACAATGTGAAATTAATGAAAGCCAAGAATGGGGAAAAAAAACCCCGAAAACAAAACCAAACAACACCACAGCACAAAGAAACATCCCTCTCTTTTTGTTTAAACTGTGAGAAAGAAGGCAGTGGGAGAAGGCTGCAGAGGAGAGGAGGGCATGCCAAACAACGTAACACTAGAAAATATGCTGTTAACATCCTTCCATTTGGAGTCTGCAAAACATTAGAAACACAGGATATCAGTCTCTCTGAATTCAGAGGCCAATAGAGTCAGTGCTAATTATTTCATGTTCATCTTTCGTGTTCAGTTTTGGGCCCCTCACTACAAGAAAGACATTGAGGTCCTTGAGCGTGTCCAGAGAAGGGCCACAAAACTGGTGAAGGGTCTGGAGAATATGTCTTATGAGGAGCGACTGAGGGAACTGGGCTTGTTTAGCCTTGAGAAGAGGAGGCTGAGAGGAGACCTGATCACTGCCTACAACTCCCTGAAAGGAGGTTGTGGAGAAGTGGGTGTTGGTCTCTTCTCCCTAATGACAGATGATCGGATGAGGGGGAATGGACTCAAGCTGCGCCAAGGGAGGTTTAGATTGGACGTAAGGAAGAAGTTCTTCACCGAAAGGGTTATCACACACTGGAACAGGCTGCCCAGGGAGGTGGTGGAGTCACCATCCCTGGATGTGTTTAAGAGACGGGTGGATGAGGTGCTGAGAGATATGGTTTAGTGGCGGACAGATACGGTTGGACTGGATGATCTCTAAGGTCTTTTCCAACCTAGTGATTCTATGATTCTGTGATCTATCGCTTCATCACATTTCTCAGAGCTCTTTAAAAAATGTGGTATAGTGACCAGTTGCCGTGTCCAGAGGAAAGAAGGAGACACAGGGTAAGTATGGTAACGTAGCGACATTTGCCACAGGCTTACGTGGGCGTGTTTTAATCCAGTTCATTTGGACGAGACATTCCTCCTTTAAGACAGAACCTTAGGTTTTCAACCTCTGGATCTCGTCTGCCATAATCTCCTAGAGACTCCCACAGACTCTGAGGTCAATGGCTGTTCTTCACAAGGAATACTTCAAGCAGTTTATTGGCATGTTAGACCAGGCAGTTTTCAGCAAATTCAATGACTAGGTAAATATCTGTTTAAGGACAAGGTGTGGAAAAAAAAAAGAAATTAAATTTAAAATTGATAAAGTATTATTAATAAGTATGCTGTCAGGAGGGAAAAAAAAAAAAGGAATACTGTTGCTAAGTATTGCACAACATGTTACTGGAGCTGTGTCAAGATGGCTTTGAATTCCTGAGATTTTAAGACAGTGTCAGTGTGAAAATAGTTTGATTACAACAATTACGTCAAGCCATGAACTGTCTGTGCTTCTGTCTCCGGCACCTCATCACTTCAAACATATTAAGTATTGTAATGTTAGGGGTCTGTATTTTCTTGGAAAGGATTGGGTTCATCTGGGTATTTTATAGTGAGTTTCAGTGTGGCATTCAGTGTTTACATGTGGATTTGTGCTAGACAGTTTTGGCTGTATTTTCCTGGTGTGCAACATTTGTGTTCCCCGACAGAGGAAGCAGAACACATTCCAGTCAGGTTTCTGTCTTGGATATATATATCTATAATTTATGTAAGTCATCTACCATAAGCATGTGTAAACATTTCTCCAATAAATTCATTAGTTTGTTTCTGACAACCAAATATAAAATGCAAAGAAAAATGATATGATTTTTAATATTTACTGAATCAATTTAATACCTACAGTCATTGTTGTGGATGGTTCAGCAATATTTTAGCTAACTAATCTGGGAGATTTAAACTGAGTTAAAAATCAGTATTCAAGAGCGTTAATATACTGATTGCACTATTCTTTACAATGATGTGAAAAAATTTAGAAATAAAATTCTCTGTCAACCTCAGGGTAGCTATGAGTATTTTTATGTACGATTTTCCTTGACTAATATTCTTACAAAATCCATAAAGAGAATAGGTGCCTGTTCGGTACATTGTAACCTCTTTGTTTATATTTTGCTACAATGTGTTTTCAGAAGAAGGCATATATATTAAAAAGGGTCCCAGAAAGCAAAATGCAAGGAGTGCAGAAAAAGTAACTAAAGGTCAATGGATTAATTTTAATTCTGTGGAACTAGGTGTGAAGCAGTAAAGACTCTGAAGTGATAACTGATTGCAAATCCTGTTTGATAAGGCTCACAAACCAACAGTACCATAATTATTTCAGTGATTTTCTTTTAATTTTTACACTTGTACACAATATTAGGAAAATAAATATCCCAGTAATGTGTGGGACTTCTGCCTTCATTAACATGGTGTCTACAGTGAGCCTTCTTTCATTTTATTTCAACCATGTAAATATAACATAAATAAAACATTAGAGGGAAGAAAAGCTTTTGCTGTTAAAAAAGAAAAAAAAATTCAAAACTCCTTTTCAAGGATGAAGCCAGACAATGTGCTCTGGAGTCATGATGTAAAAGGAAGAATGCTTCTTTCTTTCCTTCATAGGTGTTTCTCTCCAGAATGGATGATATCCACCACCAGAATGAAAGGTGAAGTTTGTTGATCCATTCATACAAGAGTGACAGGAAGATAGCATAGGTGCCATTCTTTTTAATTTTTAACTCTTAGAGAATCTCTGAGCTGAAATAGATCTTATAAACACCACAAAGCTTGTGTCATCATTGTAATTATTTTTTATGCTAGGAGAAATATTTTTTCTGCTTGGAGAAAAAAAAAATACATCCATTTAGCATTTTTTTTTGTTTGTTTGTTTGGTTGGTTTTTTTATATGAAGCTCTTTAATCCACAAAAATAATCAGTTTCCATTATGGAAATACTTTTTTTTTTTTTCCCAAGTAGTTTGTTGATTCATTCTTTTCTTTCGAAAGGAATTGTCAGTACCTTAATTCATGATAGAATGTCAGTTCAGAGATCAGTGAATTTATTTCTTTTTCTTTTTTTTTTTTAAAGGAAAATAGTAGGAGATCATTTTTGGTGGTATATAAAAAGTTAAGGATTTCTTTCTTCTGATTCAAAGCTCTGCCTGGTAAAGTGAATCAACAACAAATTCCTACTTCCATTTCATTCCCTTTTATATTTCTTTTATAACTAGTAAAGCTTTCACCTGAAGCTATTGTTAAGGATCTGGCTGGAAGCTTGAGGAATTACAGCTCTTTCTTAGCATGGCTTAATTGTTGATAGAATGTCAAAAGTACATTACTTGAGGTTTTGTTCTAATCACCACTGCTGAGCCAATTTGAAGCAAGTACATTCCTCTGTTTATGTCTTTCAATGCTGCTAATAACTCAAAGTTCAGTGAATTGTGGGGAAATTATTACATATCCTGTATCCTATTCTGACAAGGAGACAAAACCAAAAGCAAAACATGAAGGAAATCTCTTCTGTTGATAAATAGCCATTAAATGTGAAAGGATTTTTACCTTAAAACTACACTGATATTCACCTGTGAAGTCAGTGTCTGATCAGTGTGGATGTTTTATGCATGCCTCATAAAGATATATACTATTTATCTCTGTGTTTATATAAAATCAATAGCACTTGCTACTTAATAGCCAATTACAGTAAAACTAAGTTTTAACACCTCCGATTGCTTTCAATTTAGTAAGAAGCAGGATATTGCTGTGAACTTTTCAGCAGTTTAGAAGATGAATGGAGTTTCCTAATCTTATTTCTGTGAATGCAGAAAAATCTAGGGAGCATTTGACTGTGTGTTAGCAAACTTGATTCTACTTTTGGTTTGGTTACTAGTGTGACATATTATCTTAAGAAAATAATTTTCATTAATGATACAGGTCCTTCTATAAAATATTTTGGCCTGTAATTGTGGAATGTATTGCACCAAAGTGTAATATGTTCTATACAGCTTCTTCTAGCCTTTCATTTTCTTTTGGTGTGTCCAGTTTCACAAAAAGCCATCATGGTTTTTAGGTCCTTGTTCTGGATACATTCAGAGCAGCACTCTCTCGCATGCAATGCACATCACTTTTTGCAAAACAAAGGGCATTGGAAATCAAACATGGTTGCTTTTTAGACTTATTCTTAAATTAAAGATAGAAAGAATGTGACAGCTATAAACCTTGAGTTTTCAGTAAGTTATTTGTTAGTCACACGTTAAATAATTTTTTTTCAAAATATTGATGTAAGTTGGCTTGCGTGTAGATTGAGGTAAAAACAAGTACCAAAAAGAAAAAAAGAAAGAAGAAAGGAGAACAGTTTATAAGAATGTGCCAAATCAAAGGCCAGTGGAGTATCAGGTTAGACCTTATTTAAAATTTCATAAATTAATATCTTTGCCAACATACAGATGCGGAGATTAAAAGCCCAGTAACGACATTTTCTAATTATGCTGTATTGTTTTGGCTTTAGATAGCCTCTTGTTATACTTTTGGCTGATACCAAAACATGAAAAATATCCCCAGAGAAATGTGTTGTTTCTGTGTTTCTTGGGAAGCTTCTTACAATAGTAGGTGATTAATACAATTCTCCCTGACCCATGAAACTTATCTTAGTATTTTTACTCATTAGACCATGTGTAACAAAATTCCATAAATATTCTGTATCACTGAAAGAAATAGATTAATAATAATAAAATGAATCCAGTACAATCATAGATTTGTTATGGTGTAAACATAGTATCTAGACAGATTATTCCAAAACAAACAAATTAAACCCTACAAAATTAATATTTTTGGAAAAAATGAAAACCTTAGCTCTGACACTGAACCTCATTCATATTAAGAGTGTTATCATATTTCTTAGGAATGTGAAAAGAGAGTTAAATTACAGCATAATTTGCCAGACTCCTGTTCGGTAAGCAAGATCTGCGTAAAAAACTAATTTTTAGAATGCCCTATTAACAAAAGCATTTATTTTATTAGGAAGATTACCATATATCAGTTTTGAATATGTAGTATTATTGCTTCAAGAACTGATTGATGCAATTAGTTTTGTTGGTAGAGACTTAGCTGAATGCAACAAAAGTATGTTTTATATTGTCCCTGATAGTACAGTATCTTCCGAGCATTTAGAGCAATGTTTTAGATAAGATTTCCTTTGGACGGACAACAGAAATGTTCTATTGACTCTTGCTTTCCTTTTGTAGTTATTAGTTACTACAATTTTTGCTGATAAGAGACTCTATATATACTTGCATGAAATACATAAAGTCCATAATTATTTTTTTATCATGATACTTGATGCATTAATAGTTTGATATAGAAATTAGACAGAGGAAGCAATGTTCAATGATTTATATAACTACATGGGTCTCCTAGCCTTCTTTTTCACAATCTGTAATTGAAGGAACTTTTTCAGGTTAATTCATAAAATCACATATAATTTGCTGTCCTT
>NW_010244584.1:0-2958 GCF_000690775.1 Eurypyga helias | reverse complement strand
TCTCTTTAGTTCAGAAGCTCAATAAAACTATATTTGATGCTATTTTTACATATGGATTATCCAATATTATGAAACTAAATAGTCATTATTTGCCTTTTAATCCAAGATTTACAACAGAGATTCTATACTGATTCCTGTATGTGCCTCTTGTCCAATTTAGCAGTGATTAAAACAGAGTTATCAGGCAGGTCTTCTATTTGGTCTGAGTTGCTGGTCTCTGCTCTTTTCCATGGAGACAATTTTTTCTATGCTATTAGGAAACCTGGCCTTCCAACTTGGGATATTATGTGATTCTACACTTAATAATTAACATCATGCACAGTTTTCAGTCATAAAAGAGAAGCATCTTCCTTGAACCTTAGGACTGTATGTCCAAAATGTAATGCTCAGAGGATCATGTTGTACTATGGGGCATGTTCTGATGACAGAATTCAAGGGAGAAAAAAGAAAAAGAGGGCTCAAATAAAACATGTATGTGTATCAGGTAGGTACATCACTGTAGCTGGAGAACAGACAAGTTCAAGTTTACGTCTGAAAGATGATTTAAATCTTTTTCCTAAAAAGCATTAATAATCAACAGAAAATGATATTATGAAGGAGTTTCTATACAGTGTTCTGTATTTTCCTGTCCACAAATACTAAAAACTAAAAAAAAAATAGAATCTTATTTATACTGATATTAATATAATTTGATGGCACTTTTGGAAGAGTAAATACCACATGAGACTCTCTCTTTTATTTTTTTTCCCCTTTTCAGGAAACTGAATTACATTTTGGGTTAGAGAAGTGATCCATTCATTATAATTTAACTGGTAGTAGACACCATTTATTTTCTTTGTGCAAATATGCATCTCTTTGTTAAACATGAAGGGGGGCCAAATAGCTTGAAACAAGAGGCCTCTGAGTGAGGTGACTCTACCTGACCTAGCCCTTACTCAGGTCATGGGGTTCCCATGCATCTGGAACGGGTTTCTTCTGACATTTTGTCACGACATAAAAGGTTATACAGCCCATGGCGGTGTAGACATCTTGACTGTGGGATAAAAGGATACCACAGCATGGATGAACACGGAGGCTTTTAGCCTCTAAATTTTTCTATTTTATTAGAAATACTGAAAAAATCACCACAAGTACTTATACTACCACAAAATCACCACTAACAAGTACACCTGTGATTGATAAAGACAATATAAATGCATATATATCAAATAATTAGAAATCACTGTAAGTAACCAATAAAAGCAGTGATGAATAGAATAGCAACAATCAATATTTTAATGACAACCAATAACAGCAACAACCAAGGAGCTATACTACAGGTTATGCAAACTTGTCTTTAGTGAAGGAAACGTATCAACAATATAACAACAGATACATTTATGATAGATTTTTTATGTGGATATATCATGTTGGTATGAAGCAAATTAGGCAGATTTCAGAATAAGCCAAACTATGCCGGTGAGGAAGACAAACCAATCTCAGAGGGGGACTTAGCTACCCCCAAAAGAGAGAAGGACAATCCAAACGAACGTTAAGAGTGTGCCCAAAGTGGGACCAATATGGTAACAGACAGTTTCACTTCACATCAGATCTGGAATCACGCAGGTGTCCCCAGGAGAGCCCAAGGTATGGTAGAAAGCTTGTGAGAGTTTCAACCTGTGTAGGAAAGGAAAAGGACATGCAACAGGGGAAGATCCTGGAGAGAGAGACTCCATTTTAGATAAAAATTAATTCCTTTTAAAATTCAAGACATAAGAGGGTGTAGGATGCCACCACACTGATCAATAAATAGATGTTATTAATTTTCTTTTTCAGCTCTTACAGCCAATAAGTGACGTTTTCTGTTCAGATAAATTTTATTTTACTAGGCTGTTTCCTCACCTGAAAGTTGGTGTTAAAATTTTTGTGGGGTTTTTTTTTGCACTTATCAGTGGTATCTCTGGATGTCTCCAGTTTCTAGGTACCCCAACTGAAATTCAAAGATGCCAACCACACTTTTCAAGGATGCTTCTGGCCCTAAGGCTGGCAGGCATATTCTTAGAATGGAATCAGAATCACAGAATGGTTTGGGTTGGAAGGGACCATAAAGATCATTTAGTTCCAACCCCCCTGCCATGGGCAGAGACAACTTTTGGTTAAGTAATCTTCCCTTCCTAACCAAGCTGCCTTTCCGGCTACTTACACTTTATTTGCCTTTCAAGGTTTAATAATTTTGTAGAACATAATCATTTTAAGTTAGTTTTCTGACCTGTTGTGTTTCTGAAGCACTTGTATTCCACACTTGAGCAGTATTTCTCTGCTGGAGGGCTCACAAATTTGATTTTTTTTGGCCTACATAGGAAGATTTCATAACCAGAGCTCTACAAATATATGTATTAAAAAAATAACTGAAAATGTTCATTTAAGTTGAAAAGACAAATTTAACTTTGATCATATATTAAAGATGTCTCATAATTACAGAGTTGGTCTCAATTTTCAGCATTAGGTTTTGGCACAAACTGAGAACACTTTCTATGAATGCTAATTGACACATCTGACAGATAGGTGACTGGCCCAAATGGCTCCATAGAACTTGTCCTGCTTTTCCTTGAGCATCTTTGGGGAAGGGAATTTGGAATCAATTCTAATCTTCCACCATTGTTTTCCATATAGTAGCAGAATTTATATGGGGTGGACAACTGCAAATCCAGTGTGTACTCCTCAATCTTCTTTTCAAGAGACCAAGTTAACAATATTTTGAGGCAAGGTGGGGTCTTGGTTTAGCCCTGTCTGGGAATTAAGTACCACCAGTCACTGTACCACAACACTCTGCCACTCCTCCCCACCCCACTCCCAGTGAGGAAGGGTTGGAGGAAAAATAAGGGAGGTTCGTAAAAGCTGAGATAAGAACAATTTAATGATATAAATGAAACTTACTGAGTTACGAACAATGATATTGCTAATAAATAATTAAAAGAA
>NW_010244583.1:2709-3057 GCF_000690775.1 Eurypyga helias | reverse complement strand
TATGGGGATGGAAGCCCCCGGGGAGCCCAGCCTGCGGGAGAGCTGCAGGGGGATGGAGTTGTGGGCCCCCACGCCTGCGGGCAGCCCCTCGCATCCCACTTCCCATAAGCGGTTTGGGAACGGGGACGGAAAGCTGGCGTGGGGGCTGGCATCACCGGCGTGCATCGCCCAGGGCCTGTCCAGCCAGTCCCCAGGGAGGCAGGGAGCCCCGGCCAAGGATGGAGCGGTGAGAAGAGCCGGATGGGGAGAAAATAAACAGCTCCTGCTGAGGAGTAGCTGGGTTTTCTCAGCTTCCCGAGAGGGCAGAGGGGTCAGGGGCTGAACACGCCGCCCAAGGAGGTCAGGGCC
>NW_010244583.1:0-1628 GCF_000690775.1 Eurypyga helias | reverse complement strand
GGGGGTGGAGGGGAAAAGCCGCGCTCGGCAGCAGCTCAGTGAGGGCTTTGTGCTGCCGAGGAGAAAATGGTTTCTCTCCAGATCCTGTAAGTGCACTGGGTCTGTTTGAAGTCACAATGTGTTTTTCTTTTGCAGTCCCCGGGCCGGCTGCAGAAGGAATGCTCTATCCAGGGGCCACAGCGGATCCTTTCTCTGGCGCAGGGGTTGGAGCTGAGGAGTTTGTCCCTGTGGGGAACGGACGCGGTGAAACCAGCAGGGAAAACCCCAAGGATTCACAACTCCCTGGTCCCAGGGAGCGTGAATGGCCATGGGTTCATCTCTCTGGGGATGGACCAGGACCTGCTCTCCGAGGAGCTGTCGTGCCGGGCAGCTCCTGCCCCGAGCAGCCTCTCTGTTTTAAGCAAAGTTGGGGTTTTCCACGTGTTTCCCCGTGCAGAGACATCGCATTTGTGCACATGTCCCCAAGCCAGCTCGGGCTCTAGTGAAATACCCAAAGTTCCCCAAAGCAGGAGGATTTCTAGGGGGGATTTTCCTTACCTGGGCCCTGCCCGTTCGCAGCCCCCAGACCCCCGCGGGGCATTACGCGGGCTGACCACGCTCCTCTCCGCGCCAGCAAACCCCTGCTTAATCGACCCCTGTGCTGGAGCTGCCAGGTATTTTTTTGGCAGGGAGATTTGCTTTCAGTTTAATTACTTTTCACTGAAATGGCATGTTTCTCGGCGGGGCGATGGGAGGGGGTGACGTTAGCCCTGCTGTTTTATTGATGCTTGGGGTAGGACTGTGAGGGAACGTGGGTTGTGGGGCTCCGCGGTGCTCGCTGGGTTCATTAAATCTCTGGTTCTTCTCTAAAAGCTCTGCTTGAGGAAGCCCGCCCCGTCCGTGATCCCGAGGCGGGGAGGAGAAGGGCTTTCCTTTGTGTCAAGCGGAGCATGCGGAGAGCCAGGGAGAAGGGAAACTTGCATCACCGGGATCCGTACACAGCCCTACGTTGCTCCCCGGCCTACGGCTCAGCCGGTGAAGCTGCGGCCACGGGGCCGTGCCCGTCCAGCCCTCGTGATTGGGAATAACGGCCTCTGGTTTTTAAGGAATGAACCGAAACTCCGTGTTTTGTTGTGATGACTTACTGCGAGAGATATTTGGGGAAACCAGTTTGTTGCATTTTCTTTCCGTGAGCCGTTTGCTGCTGCCACTGGAGCAGGGGAGCTTGGCGTTTAATTAAAACAGCCCGAGCAATCTGAATCACAGACTTGCATGTTTTTAAAATTGTAGCTGTTCCTGTTGTGCTGAGTCAAACTGGTTTGTCGGGATTAAGCGTCTCCGCCTGGGAGCCGCGCTGGGGGAAGGGTGCTGGGGCGGCCCCAGGGTCGGGATCCCCATTCCCAGCTGGCAGGGGTTGCGAGGTGGGTGCCAGCCTTTCTCCAGGAAAGGGGGGGACTGTCCCCACAGACTGCGGTGGAGCCAGTGGATGCCATTGCCCTTATCTTCCCCGGGCTTGAAGCCATAACGAGTTAGCATCGGTTCTGGGACGGGCGTGTTCCCAAGCAAAGCATTTGGGGGATGGTTGGGATGGGGGTGCTTATAAAACACAAGCCAATGAGAGCCCACAATTTAATGAGCTCACTTTGGGG
>NW_010244582.1:2819-3037 GCF_000690775.1 Eurypyga helias | reverse complement strand
GCAAAGGGGGGGTCAGGGGAGAGAGAAAATAGGGAAGGAAAAAACTAGGCAGAGACGGAAAAGGGAAGGAGAAAAGTGGGGAGAGAAAGACGAAAAGCTGGAAGGAAAAAAAAAAGGCGAAAGAAATAATAGAAAAAGGAGAAATTAAAGCAGAGAAGGAAAAAAAAAATAGATTTCTTTTTTTTGGGGGGGGGGGGGGAGGGAGGGAAACAGGCAAT
>NW_010244582.1:0-2773 GCF_000690775.1 Eurypyga helias | reverse complement strand
GGGGAGAGGAGGGGAAGGAGGGAAGAGGGGAGAGAAGGAGTGAGGGATGAGGGGGAGGCTGCCGGGGGGAGCTGGGCACAGACAATGGGGCGCAGCCCTGCCGCTGCCTCTCACCGGGTGGGGACCGGGACCGGGAGCGAGGAGGGGAGAGGAGCCGGGAGACCTAAAAGTCCCCTGTGTCCCTTAGCAGGGGGAGATGGCCCCGCTGCTGTCCCTGTGGCTGGTGGCCCTGCTCGGCCTGGCCCGGGCGTGCCCTGAGCCCTGCGCCTGCGTGGACAAATATGCCCACCAATTTGCCGACTGCGCCTACAAGGATCTTCAAGTGGTGCCCACGGGATTGCCCTCCAATGTGACCACCCTCAGCCTCTCGGCCAACAAGATCACCTCGCTGCAGCGGCGTTCCTTTGTGGAGGTGACCCAGGTCACCTCCCTTTGGTTGGCACACAACGAGATCCGCTCCATTGAGCCTGGTACCTTCGCCATCCTGGTGCAGCTGAAAAACCTTGACATCAGCCACAACCAGATCGTAGACTTCCCCTGGCACGATCTCTACAACCTCAGCGCTCTCCAGCTGCTCAAGATGAACAATAACCACATGGCTGTGGTGCCTCAGGGGGCTTTCCACACCCTGAAGGACCTCCGGTCCCTGCGCATCAACAACAACAAGTTCACCGCCCTTGCAGAGGGTATCTTCGACTCACTCAGTTCCCTCTCCCACCTGCAGATCTACAACAACCCCTTTGACTGCTCCTGCAAGCTCCAGTGGTTGAAGAAGTGGATGGACAGCACGCTCATCTCCATCCCTGAGAAGGACTCCATCACTTGTACCCTGCCAGAGCAGCTCCGAGGAGTGCCGGTGGGGAAGATCCCAGATGTTCAGTGCACCTCACCTACTGTGCAGCTCACCTATTATCCCAACCTGGACACCACAGAGCTCTTTGATGGCTTCACCCTGACTTTGCACTGTGCTGTGACAGGCACCCCGCTCCCCGAAGTGAGCTGGAAGATCCGTACCTCCAGCCAAACCCTGGAGCTCAACGGGAACCCGAAGGAGAGTGCTGGGAAGGACCTCCCCAAACAGGACCCCGACCGTTTCTTGGTCTTCAAGAATGGCACGTTGGTGATTCCCCACCTGAGCAAGCGGGAAGAAGGTACCTACACCTGCCTGGCCACGAACGAAATGGGGAGCAACCAAACCTCGGTCAATGTGGCTGTGGCGGGCACCCAGAAATACCCACTGCAGCCTGGGAGGGACACACTGGGGGGTAAAGCACAACTGGGTGACAAGAAACCTGGGGCCAAGGGAGCAAAGAACAGTGTGCTCATGCCAGATGAGAGGAGCAAACCCCTCGGTCCCACCCGGCAGAGCCAACCATCCTCAGCAGCTGGGACAGAGTCCACTGGAAATGGGCAAGTCCCTTTCCAGCTTCCACCCTTTGAGAAGAAGTGTGGCTCTACACAAACCAGCAAGTACATTTCCAATCACGCCTTCAACCAGAGCGGAGACTTCAAGCAGCACACGTTTGACCTGGGGGTGATCGCTTTAGATGTGTCGGAGCGCGATGCCCGGGTGCAGCTCACGCCCACCTACATGCAACCCGAGAAGGTCCACCTCAGAATGCTCTACCTGTGCCAGCAGAGCAGTGGGGGCCATGCCTTGGTCCAGTGGTCCAAGATTGAGGAAGGGGTGAACTCGTACTGGTTCCAGGGCTTGAATCCTGGCACCAACTACTCCGTGTGTCTCACTTACCTGGGGGAGGACTGCCAGGTCCAAGTGGTCTTTACCACCAAAAAAGAGATCCCCTCACTCATCATTATTGTGGTTGTGAGCATCTTTTTGCTGGTGCTGGCCACCTTACCCCTGATGGGGGCTACATGGTGCCACCTCCTCTCCAAGTACCAAGGGAAGACCTACAAACTCATCATGAAGGCCCAGAATCCGGACCAGATGGAGAAGCACATGGCAGCTGACTTCGACCCCCGTGCCTCCTACCTGGAATCTGAGAAGAACTACAATCCCAGTGAGGTGGGAGAAGCTGATGTGGAGGAAGAAGATGAGGAGGAGGAGGAGGAGGATGAAGGAGGCAGGCGGAGGAGGAGGAGAGAAGCTGAAGGGGCTCCAGAGCTGGAGCGAGAGGAGAGCGTGGCGGCCAGCTCCATGGCAGAGTCGCAATCCAAAGCCATGCCTCCTACCTGGAATCTGAGAAGAACTACAATCCCAGTGAGGTGGGAGAAGCTGATGTGGAGGAAGAAGATGAGGAGGAGGAGGAGGAGGATGAAGGAGGCAGGCGGAGGAGGAGGAGAGAAGCTGAAGGGGCTCCAGAGCTGGAGCGAGAGGAGAGCGTGGCGGCCAGCTCCATGGCAGAGTCGCAATCCAAAGCCAACGGCGAGGTCCGCTCCGAATACAGTGACAAGCTGCCACTGGGTGCTGAGGCCGTCACCATCTCCCAAGAGATCAACGGCAACTATCGTCAGCGTCCCCGCTGAGCATCCCTGCCCCCTGCCCCGTCCCCCCTCCTCCAGTCCCGTGTTCCCCTCACTCCCCACTTATCGGAGTACCACCGCTGCTTCCCCGCCGAGGAGAGACCGAAGAATCCTCAGTGGTGCCCATCTGACGTCCTCCTCCTCTTCCTCCTCTCTCAGGAGGCAGGTCCCCGGGGAATGGACTGCGCCCCAGGGATGCTCCATGCGGGCGGAACGTTGATCCTTCAATTTCGTTTCCGTTTTGGGTACCGGCAGTCCTCGCTCCCGGCTCCGCGGGAACACCGCCAAC
>NW_010244581.1:14198-31515 GCF_000690775.1 Eurypyga helias | reverse complement strand
TCCGTTTCCTCCCGGCGACGCCTGTTTTACGGCCCTGGGGAAGGGGTCCGGGCCCACCCGAGATCGCGACACCCCCCAAGGCCCCTTGGGGACCCGGTGGGTAGCAGCGATGGGGTCGGGGTGCCGCGGCTGTGTCCCCCGGGCCTGCACCCTGCCCTGGCCTGCCCGGTGAAGCCGGAGCCTCTCAGGCTGTTGGCTCCTTTGTACGTGGCTTTCCTCTCTCCAGAGGGGTTGGGAAGTGTTTATTTGGGGAAAAGGACTGTGCTGAATCTGGTATTTAAAATAGCTTTTTTTTTCTTTAGCAAGGCGGGTGAAGATGTATGTGAGAAACAGGAAAAATACCCTCCCCCTTCTGCCCCCGCCGGACAGGAGCTGGCTTTAACTGTTCCTAAGGCAGCCGGGAGGAGAGCTTCGCAGACGAGGAGCAGCCCTTCCGTGGCGCTGGGCCCCCGCGAGGCCTGCGGCTCCTGTGCGGTGGCTGGCGGAGGGGAATTAAGCGAGGCCCTTGGCCCCAGGGGGGCAAATACCGTGAAGTTGTGGGGATGTTTGGGAAGGTGTCTCTTCTTCTGAGGAATGGCTTGTGGCCTGGCAGCTTGGGGACCTGTCCTGTTAGGTGTATTTCTGAAGTTAAAAAGTGAAGTTTGTTAGCCCTCTTTCAAGTTGCTGTGAAATTAGTCTGTTGTGAGCAAGCTGGAGGTAACTGGGAACCGAGTCAAAGCGTGTGTAAAATGACTGCAGGCATGCGAGGGGTTTGCACCGGTGTGTTTGGAAGTTGCCTCGTTAACTAATCCATTTGTTCTTCTTCTGTACAACAAGTGGTTGGATATCGGGAGATGAATTCTGAGGAGTGTGTAAGTTCATCTGCCAGCTGGAGTGTCCTGTCAGCCTGCCACACGCAGCGTGCCCCCATCTCCCCACTGCCAGCAGAGGTTTAAAAATTGGGCCTTATATAACAGATTGGAGAAAACGTTTGGTGTTTGCCAGTGTGTCTGAGAAAATTGCTGTAAATTAGGGCAGGAGGCCTCCATGGGGATCCTGTGGAGAGGCCTTCTCTGTGGCGAGGTAGGCGAGGCTGCTGGGAGGAACTTGCCAAAGATTTGTTGGTTTTGTTTTAATTTGGTGCGTTACAGATAGGGATGTTGCTCAGTGATAAAATTAATCATCCCTTAGCACCTTTTGGGCCTCTGGATGGGTTGTAGCCTTGTGGTGCGGCCAAGGATGGTCTAACCCCAATCTGCTGCCTGGCTGGCGGCAGCTTCTCCCAGGTCTGTGGTGGTGTGCGCCATCGGGGAGCCCCCAGCTCCCCCCAGGGGGGGCCATCTCCTTAGCTTGTAGAGATGACTGCCATCCATGTGTCTGCCTCGGGATTTGATCTCCTCCTTGTTAGTTTACAAGACCTTCTAAATCAGTTCTGGAGCTTCTTTGCGAGAACAGCTGCCGCCCTGGATTGCGCTTGCATCAGGACGACTGGGGTGCAGTTGGTGGTTTGCAGGGGAGACTGTTCTCCTGTCCGGCAGCTTCTCTGGGCGCGCTGAATGGAGCTCTGTGTTCCTGCCCTTGCAGCGTGGTTTGTGTTTGGTGTTCTTGTTGCAGCTCTCTTCAGAAGAGCGGGTGGAGAGGAGGAAGTTGGCACTTAGGTTTCTGGATTCTGCCCTGCCAGTGCTTCTCTGCGCCGGTGCAGTACGTGGAGAGGCTTCGCATCGCCTCTTGTTTGGTATTCCGTTTCTGAGCTCCTGTGCAGCCAGAGTGTTGTCAAAACTGTTAATACGGGAGTGACTCAGCGGATCAATGGGAATGACATGAGGGTTGTGCTCACAGACAATCGGTATCTTTCCCCCCACCCCCTCCAGCCCCACTGGGCTGGAAGAGACGATGTCCGAGAGCAGCTGCCAATAAACATGTTTACTGGACTCGGGCCTGATTGCGCTCTGTAGCCGTCTCCCCCCACCCCCTGTGGTTCTCCTAGCTAAGAGGACCTCTGATGAGCCGTGCTGGAGCAGCAGTCCTTTGCTTTGGCTGGGCCATCCAGGTATGTGCCCAGCCTCCGGTCTGGGGCTGCTCAAAGGACGGACCTCGCAGGAGGCAGTCTGGCTAGGAGCGTGTTTATCTCCCCTTTTCAGACGGGACCTGCAGCACCACAGGCACTGGAAGCATATCTGGGGTGGTGAGGAAGCCGTGGGTGAGCAGCAGCCCCTGCTGCGCTTTAGCCCCTTCCGGGGGGGTGTGCAGGAGAAGTGCAGATCCAGGGCTGTGGAAGAGATGCTCTTCCTTTCGCTCAGGGGGGCAGGTTACCCTAGTGTCTGGTTCCAGCGCAGGAGCCTGGTTTGCCTTGTGACTTCCAGCTGTGCCAGGAGTCCAGCCCCCTTCCCTCGTAGTGCTGCGGAGGGGAGAGACTGGGTGCCAGCGCAGGCTTCCTTTGCGTGCTTACAACGGCTTTTGCTCAGCGCTTGTGGGAACAGCTCTGCCCACAGCCCTGTCATTGGGCTTTGATGGGGCAGACTTGGCTTGTCCTGGGCACAGTGAGAAGCTGTGAACCTGAGCCTTCCTCCTTGGGCCCAGACGTGGCACAGCGGGGAGGCTGCTCCAGCCCTGCTGCGAGCCAGGAGGGGAAGGAGCAGCAGCGGGTCTCAGCACCTCTGGCATTCTGCTGGAGAGCAAGTTACCTTCCCGTTAGAAAAGGGTGTGCTTATCAATCGTTTGGGGCGTTTATTAAATGGCTGTTAATACTTCTGCAGGCAGTCTGTGTCTCCGGTAGGTCCTTCGCTGTGGAGAAGAAGCGGGGCTCAGTTGTGAGGGAAGCGTCGAGGTGATTTTCTGCTGGGGCAGCTGAACTCAGAGTATTCGGGCTTGCCGCCTGGCTCCCAGATTCCCACTAGAAGCCCTCTACCTCCTGGGGAATTCTAAATCCCTGTAGAGGCTGCAGCCCTTCCTGTTGCACAGCCACCCCCTCGCATATTACGTTGATGCATTATTCCTAATAACTGGCTTAAAACAAAGCTTGCTGCAGCGCACGCATCGAGCTGCGAGGTTCCAGGATTCCTCCTGCCCTGTCTTTGCTGGTCTGGCAGCCGGGGGTGAAACACTGGTCCGCACTTCCAGGGCTTGTCTCGACCCAGGGTGCTCAGAGGCATGATCCCCTCTGCTCGTGGGGGTCCCCACTGGCCTTGCTGGCATAGGGAGGGGGTACAGCACGCGCTGGGTGCAAGCGCAGCCTGCGTAAAACCACAGAAAGTCTGTCTGGCTTCCGCTCGCTGCGACGGTAACGTTGCGGCAGATAACGCGCTTGGTAAGTGCCGAGGTGATCCCACGCTGTGTGATTTGGGAAATGGTTCTTCAGGTGAGCTGAGACTTTGCAGTGCGTTATAAAACGCCGCACGGAGCGAGTTGTCCGATTCCCTCCATGGCCCGCGGTGAGGAGAGTTTGCTTCTGGAGTAGAGGAATGCAGTTAGTTCTTGAAAGACTTTGAGTTGGCTTCTTTGGTTCTGAAAAGGTGATATGAAGTTTACTGTGTGTCCAGGAAGGTTTCCCAGTGCCCGTGAAGTCTGTATTCTGCTGGAAGGTTGGTGACAGTCACGTTGTCCAAGCCGACATCTGTCTCCACTGCAGTCAGACCCATGTTGCTTGAAGTTGCAGCATAAACGTTCTCACTTGCAGGAAGCAAGGTCTCGACGTCCTGAGGCTAGTTCCCTGTGACAGTAAAACCAAGTGTTCTCATGATCTCATCTGCTCAGGACTTGCACTAGGGTGGTGACGTGAGGGAGGCCTGGAATCCTCTCCTGCGAGGTCTGGAGGAGCGGAGCCTCAGGCCTGGGAAGGGCTCCCTGTGCCGCAGGCAGAGAGCTTCCTCTTCAGCATCAGGCAGCAGAATGCAGCCCCACCACGCTCTGATGGGGACAGCGCTTTGAAGAAAACTGGGAAGTGCAGCGTTTGGTTTAGTGTCGGTGGGGCAGAGGTGGCAGCAAGAGGTGCAAGAGCAGTGGTTGTGCTGAGCCAAGGCACCCTTGCAGCTAGATCTCAGACATACGGTGCTCACCGGGCTCCTGGGGTGGCTGAGATGCTGAGAGTCTGGAAGAAAAAATCATTAATTTTTCTATCAATCATTTTTACATGTCCACCACCCGAAGAGTGTCGTGTAGCCCTTTGTTATTTAACGTTACGTAATGATTTTTAATGAGGGAGGCCTGGCTTTTGCCTTACAAATGGTAAATTAGGCGGTTGGCAGGGGATGGGCAGGCTCTGTCAGCCGGCGAGGGACGTTCTTAAGTTCATAAACAGAGGTTAAGGTTGGTCTTGAACGCAGATTTGTGGGACTTTCCTTTGGAAGAGCTTTGCAGCCCTGCCGCCCCGCAGCCGAGCAGCCCCGCGTGGGAGCGGTGCTGGCGGGGTGCGGGGTTGTCCCCAGAGCACCCCTCCCCAGTCGGGGGGCTGGAAAGTCCTGCAGAGTGGCGGTCGCCAGGTGTGGGCGGCTGGATGATGGGCTCCGAAAGGTCAGTGGTGATCCACTTGAAAACCGGAACAGAGGGGTAATGGTTTTGTACTGCTCAAACTCCATTCTTACAGTTTCCTTCATTGCCGCCTTTTTTTTTCCCCTCAGGTAGAAAATCTCCCTGATTTTTTGCTTTTGAGGTAATAAACAACAAAGCAAGAAACCCTCTTTCTTCTGCTTTTTCTAGCATGGACTGTTGGCAGTGATGAAGTTCATACTCTGCCCAGTTTCCCAGCTTGATGCAGGGAGAGGATGGTGCTTTCTAGCACCTTCTGTGCCGTGTGTGTGGGCGAGGGGCAGACTAAGGCTCTCCTGGAATCCCCCCACCCCCATCTATGCCGATTCCTCTCATCCCAGAGGCGATGCAAGTTTGAGTTGGAGCCTGCCTTTTGTGTTCCCAAGTGCGGAGACTATTAAGGACGTGACTTAGCGCAAGCGCTGGAAGCGGAGGTGGGTCGGTGTGGTGCTGGGGGCTGCTCGCAGCCAGGTGCTGAGGAGTCGCCTCTGGTGGGTGTGGGGTCAGCCTGCCACGGGGCAAGACACTGGAGGTGGTGGGGCTGGCAGGTACAGACTAGTCTCCACCTTGAGCCTTGGGAATTCCTGCACAGACTTGCTTGCCAGGGCTTGTTGCTCAGTGGGCTTCGGCAGCTGGGGAAGGAACAGGAAGTGCTTGGAGGGATGGAGGTTTAACGTTTCCTCCAAGGTAACTTGCAGCTGATTTTAACCCTGTGCTGTTTTTGTAGAAGTGTCTGTCACATCAGGGATCCTGAGAAGAGACTGTCAGAGTCCCCAGGAGAGTCTCCACCCTGACATGGAGGCGTTTAGGTGCAGGGAGGGGAGTGGAGAGCAGAATTCCAGCACAGCAGACTGTCGTGGCTCTCCATCTCGCACGATAGCACAGGGTGTTGCCAGGGAGCAGCTCAGGCCCCTCTTCTCCCTCCTGTGCCCACTGCTCGTAGCTGGAGGAGCCGAGCAGGGTGCTCTCCGGGCTTATCAGGGCTGCAGGTTCCAAGTTCAGGTGAGTGAAAGGGAAGCTCAGTTAACACACCATGCTGAATTTAGCTGGGCATGGAATACACACGGTGAACGTGGGTTACTGTGCAGTATGCTGCTCCGGCACACTGTGCAGTGCTGCAGTGACCCTGCTCTAGCTGAAGCTCTCTGAGTAAATCTGTTGTGGCATTTTGCCACAGAGAAACAGTGAGCAAACCCCTTGCGTTCAAGCAGACCCTGGGTTTGGGGTGGGTTTGAGGGGGGCCGCTTGGCTGCGAGTCGCAGATGCAGGCCTTCAGCGGGAGATGTGTGGACAGCATGGGGATGGAGCAGCCATCTGCCTATGGCCTTGGCTCGGCAGCGCCGGGGCATCGCAGGGCTGCTTTGGGGTGAGGCAAGGCTGGCTCTGCAGGGCTCCGGCCGCTCGGGCTGGCTGCAGAGTCACGGCAGAAGCTCTGCTCCCCTCTTCTCTGTGGGAGATGGCCTGGTGTCCCGGAGCCCGGTGCTGCCGTGCTTCAGGTGTGCTGGCCTCACTGCAGGTCACCCTTCCCTGTCCCTTGTATTGTGCCGACGTCTCTGACTTCTGGGTCTCCTACCTTGCTGAGATGCTGTCTTGTAAGACCTAGCGTGTCCATCGGGGAGCTGGGCTGCCTGCAGAGCAGGAGCAGCCCAGAGCATCTTCTGCACCCGGGAGATCAGTTTGCCAGGCATGACTGGATGGAAAAGTGGGCGCCTTTGAGGATGGCTGTGGTGCAGATGCCCTTGCTGCAGTCTGGGTGGCACCCCCAGTTCCCAGCAGGTCGTCTCCAATGTCCCTCTGAGTGTGTGAGCATAGACCTGGAAACAAGACTCGGAATAATCCTGCTCCCGGTGCAGAGGATGCACTGCAGTGGGCTTGGCTCGGCGACAGCAGGCACCTGAGGTGTGATAATGCAGGAGCAGGGGATGGTTCCCACTGCAGGTTGTGGTCCTGGCAGAGGATGTGCAGAACCTGAAATCTGACTTCTCCTGGGAGCGGAGTAATGCTCGGTGCTTTGCTCCTATTTTTGTTCAGAGCCAGAAATCAAAGTCCAGAGCAGTGCTTCTCCAGCCAGAATCATTCAAAGGCACTTGCAGTTGTTTTAGGGCCAATATTTAACTTGTGCCTGTGATGAGGAATGCCTGCTAGACTCTAAATGTTTGCCTTAAGGAAGAAGTTTGAGGGAAGAACATCTACTGCTTGAGGGGGTTCAGGTGAAGCAGGCCGCGTTCCCGGGCTGGCGCGGCTCTGGCAGGTACCGAGGCGGCTCTGGCTGAGCCGCAGCGCGGGAGCGGAAATGTTTGTGCTGGGCGGCTGGAGCAGGCAGCAGCGCAGGGTGTGTCTGGCTGCACAGCCCCAGTCCTGCGCTCCCGCTGCCAGCGGGGATTTAAAGGCACAGGTTTGGAGCTGCTTTCCAGCTGGGGCTGGTGTGGGCAGCTGGGCTGAAGCGTGCGTAAACTTCCTGATAAAAGCAGCTTATCAGGAAAGAAATGCTCTGCTGCTTTTGCTTTCTCTGTGATCTTTGGTGGCGAGAGTTCATTAGCTGTGAAATCCTCTGCAGTGGATCCTGCTAATGGCAAGATTTCCCATTCCCTGCACTTGCTTGATGAGGTTCTTGTGGCTTCTCCTGTCCTCTCTTACCTTTCTGTGTGATCTTCTTGCAGTGTGCCACAAACGCCGTCCCCCGGTAAGCCTGTACGGGTGTTTGCCGCTGCCCGTCCCGCGTTTGTGGGCAGAGAGCAGCTATGTGCTGGGATGCCCGTGCTGTATGTCAAAATGCAGGTCAGGTTGTGCTGACATCTCTGCAGGCTGTACGGGCTGGTTGTGGTATGTGAGGACACGGTGACGGAGAGGAGCCATGTCCTCTGTTCCCAGCTCCTTAGGTGGCCTCAGGCAAGGCAGGTTAGTAACTTGGGGTCTGGATGTGAAGCCTGGGCTTCCTTAGCTGCACCATAACCCTCTGCCCCGACTTCTCATGCTCTGTGCTCTTGACTGGATGCTTTTGGCCATCCTTGACTATTTTAGCTCTGTTTTGCTTAGATACAGAAAGAACATGTTTTCTCTTGAGCCGGAATCGAAGGCACGCAGCTGTGTGCAAGCCAGCCCAAGGGGAAGGCTTTGCCCGGGCTCCTGTGTGCGGCATCAGGCCCAGCTCTGAAAGGCTGACAACTTTTCCTTTCCAGTGTAGCGCAGGGCTTGCTGGCAGCCCTCTGTCCCGGCCCAAAGCAACGCTGAGGAGATCCAAGTCCAGCCAAAGCACGGCTCTGGGTTTCAGTGACTGGTTTGGCACTGGGGAAGCTTTGGGCTTTTGTCAGAGCCCTGTCCAGCTCAGTGTGGTATGGTGCTGGAGTTTGGAGGGGACCAGGGGTGTTTGGCCATAGAGGGGCTCGTGTCCCAGAGCGTGGCTGGCAGCCCCTCTGAGCACTCGACCCTGGGGCTGGCCATGTGTGGGCACCCAGCAGCATTGTGCAGCTGTGGGAAGTCTTGGCCTGTTTCCATAATGAGCATTGATGGGTTTAGGCCCACAGATTGGCTGCATAATGATGAGGGAGCCACGGGAGCATGTCCGGTCTGCTGGGCTGGGACTGGAAGAGGTAACAAGAACTAGAAACATGAGTAATTAACTCAAAAAAGACCAAAGAAAAAAAAAAGGAAAAAAAAAGAAAAAAGCAAAGGTTTGGGGTTTGGCTGGAAGTGCATACTAGAGAAGGGTGAACGTGTGTTGGCTGCAGTTTCTGGGACACATCGGAGAAGTGAGAGCCCAGAAATGAGGTAGAAGGGACAGTTTGTTCGTGCAAATAATGTTCCAGGTATTAATAGCAGCGAGATGAAATGGGCCCTACGGGGGGGAGGGTCATGTATCCTACATGTTCCTACATGTGTGTGATCCTTTAAACCCTTTGTGCAGGGCCCAGAGAAGCAGGTCATGAGCAGGTAAGGTGAAGGGAGGAAGCAGTGAGGTCGCACTAGATCTCTCCATTTGAGAGAGCGTAGTCTTTTGGATGAACCCCTTGAAAAGTTTCTTTTCCCATTCCACAGCACCTCTCTAGCCACCTTTTCAGCCACAGCCACTCCCATGATGTTCCGGTTTTGGTCCTGCCTTTCTGATCCTGTGCAAAATGCACGTGCGTGGGCAACGAGGGAAGGTGAGAAACAACCTTTGGAATGTGCCTTTCTGATGTGGAGGTTGGGGGCAAACCAGATTGAGTCCTTAACCCACAAAGCTGTCACGATGCTTAATAAAGGTGGTGAGCCTGATCCTCTGTGTGAGGGATGGAGGGGTAAAAAGATCCTGAACAGTTTCTGGTGTGACCCGGAATGGGATGTAGGTCTCTGGCCTCTCTGTTCTGAAGCTTATCTCTCCCAGCAAGCTGGGGTATTTGTGTAGGTCTTAGGAATTTGTCCCAGTTAGTTCTCCCTACTCTACCCCCTTTTCTTCTCTGAGATCATGGATGCATTAGTTTTGTGCTGCTTTGCTTCCTCATCTGTAAAATCAGCAGGTTGCCTCTGTACCTTTGAGAGAGGTTGCAAGGAAAAAATGGGTAATGGATTGAGCTGCTTGGTGTGGTAATAGAGGGGGTGGGAAGATAAATGCCTCATGGATCGCTCGTTGCTTCTCTGAAGATGCTGCTGACGCTTGCATGTAAGCTGCTGGGTATTGTCGTGCCACAGAGCATCCCTCAGCCCCAGTTACTCCACGGGAAAGGGTGATTGCATGGCGCTGCTCTTTGCTCCCCACGCGCTGCGGGTGCTGCTGCAGTCCTAGAAAGTCGCTGTTGGTGACTGTCCCGGTTGGGGTGGAGAGCGGGGAGCAGTGCCCCTAAGCCAGGGTGGCAGCAGTCTGGCTCCTGTGTGACTGCAGCAGGGAAGGGATTCTGGCATTGCGGCACGAGGAGCTTGACAGCTCTGTGGGGAGAGGCTTCCCTGTGCCCTCCCCCCCGGCAGCTTTCCCTTTCCTCCCCCCTTCTTTTCCCCCAGTTGTCAAGGTTTGGCAGTCAGTTGAGAGGAAACGTGTGGGGCTCTGAGAGCAGCCTGGGGAAGAAGGCACAGGGGGAAATGGTGTTTCCTTGAACGTGGGGCAGCTTGGCTTGGCAGAGCTGCAGCTCTGCAACCCAGCAGTGCAAACAGCCCTTGTCCCCAGTGGGATGGACACCCCCCACCCACCCTGCCGCTGGGCTCTCCAGGGCAGAGGGCCCACTGTGGAGCAGAGTGGGCTGGGACAGAGCAGAGCTGGCATTGTCTCCCTCTTTCCTTGTGGTCCTAGGGGAGTTGGGAAAGTTGCAATTAGCTGTAGTTTGCTGACTGAGGTGATAACTGGATCCAGGCACCCCTTTTCCCTGTCTTGTCCTGCAGATGGCTACTCCAGATCTGCCGGTGCAGCTGCTTCCTAACCTGGTTCTGTCAAGAGGATATGGGTGAAGGGAAAACAAATCCTACAATGAAAAGTGTTTTTACCACCCCAGATCCTGCTGACAGAGAAGGGTTCGGTAGCGGTACGCGTGACAGGAGGCCAGGCAGAGCTCTGCGGAGTGGCAGCCCCGGATGGGCTGGGGAGCGGGGAACCCTGCTGTCACGCCACTCGCCGTGGTGGTGCTCCGGCCTTTGGCAGGATGACGCTTCGGATCTGCCCAGTTGGAGTCGGGGCGGGGGGTGTCTGTTTCCCTGCTGTGAACTGTGGCTTGTTAGTAACCCCTTCTGGAAACCTCAGGCCTCAGAGTGCTTAGCTTGCCCCCATTCCCTGCGGGATGAGTAACTATCCCAAATCTTGTAGGTGGGAGACGGAAGAGTTGGTGGGTTTGGTTCCTCCAGTGCCGTGTTGCTTTCATCTCTGACACTTCCTCCCCTGCCCTGCTCCTGAAGCAGTGTTGGGAAGAAGCCTTGGCATTTGAGGTGCTGGACAAATATGGATTACGGCAGTTGCCCATGAGAAGTGTTGATGAAGGTGGTCGGGAAGTACTGTCTGGATTTTCAAAGCCACCCAGATGGGCTTTGTGCTCTCCTTTGCGGCACAGAGTTCCCAGCCCTGTCCTTTCTGGGGGCAGCAGGGCAACACCAAGCTGCCTGGCTGATGGCAGATCCCCTGTGAGGGCTCCCTTCTTCCCTGGGAGGGTGACAGAGCCCTGAACAGGCTGCCCAGAGAGGTGGGGGAGTCTCCTTCTCTGGAGACTTTCCAAAGCCCCTGGACTTGTTCCCGTGTGATCTGCTCTAGGGGATCCTGCTCTGGCAGGGGGGTTGGACTAGATGATCTCTGGAGGTCCCTTCCAACCTTACCACTCTGTGGATCGGCTCCCTGGCTCTGCACTGGGCAGTACAGCACAGCTCACCCCCCCTCCCCAGTTGTCAGGGCTGGGAGCCCCTCCTTTTCCCTGGTGAGAGCCCTGCGGTGGCAGAGCCAACCAGGAAGCAGGAGGTGAACGCTCCATCTCCCTCTATCCCCACTGAAGGTCGATGGCTCTTAGAGGTGGTGCCAGCCCAGGGTGGCACTGGTGAGGAGGAGGAGAGAGGTGCTGGCTGAGCTCGGTGGATGTCCCCTCCACCCACCTCCTGGAAATGCAAACCAGGAGACAAATCCAAAGCCAACTTGGCAGTCGCACAGCCAGGCCTCTCACCTGCTCCGAGCTGGTGGTGCAGCAGGAGACCAGGTGACTGCCCTGGCTGGGGAAGGTACCTGTGGTCAGGGCCACCTTCTGCACGGGTGACCTCCGAGGGCACGGCAGCCTCCAGGACCGGGCTTTTCTCCCTCTTCCGCTTTCTGTGCGACGTTGGGCAGCTACCTGCCTCAGCTCCCTCTTCGGTGATGACACTGCCTTGAGGTACTTTGAGCCTGCTGCTGCAAGTAGTGTAAGAGCCAAGGGGCATTTATGGTTTGCATCAGCCCTCGGGAAAGCTCCTGGAGCTGGTGTCTAGAGACATCAGGAGGATAAGATGGCTAATGCTGCTGCCTGGATTCTTGCCCAGCTTGCTGGGAGGGAAGGAGGTATGTGCCCAGCCCCAGAGCCCTGCGGTGTGTGTGCCAGCACAGCATCGTGGACGTCGTCTCTTCTGGCATGGCAGTGGCCACATGTAGAGCTCCGTGGTGGCCTGGGCTCTGGTGGGACAGACAGGAAACCAGGGGGGTATGTTTCTTATGCATGGCTGCTTGGCAAGCTGTGCTTCAGAGAACAGAAGAGGTTTCTGTGGACTTGCAGTGTGGCTCCAGTGTGGGCAGCAGGGGTGTCCTTATCTCCAGAGTTGGTGGCTTCCAGGAGAGGAGTGAGCATCGCCTGCCATCGGAGCAGGTTTGTGCCCTGGCATGTAAACCGTTGGCCTGGTGCAGTGTGCTGATGAGGATCCCTGTCCATCCTGCCCTGTGGGAGCCTTTCCTGGCCGGCTCCAGGGCACAGCCCCTGCTGAGTGCTGGGCCCCCTGCTCCCCATGCCTTGCACATGAGGAAGCCGTGCAGGTGGTGAGTGGAGGGAGTGTTTTGCTTGTTCTGTGGCTGCTTAGGGGCTGCAGGGAGGGAAGATGGATGTGCCGGGAGTGCTCTGCTGAACTTTGATCTCCCCGGAAGCTGGAGCGAGTGGGAATACTCTGGGTTGTTCAGCAATGCTGAGCCAGCTCCGACCAGTTTCAAGCCATTTGTGTTGAGGGGAGACCCATGGTGTGAGTGTCTGAGGGCAGCGATTCGTTCCCAGTCCTGCTCCCGAGGTTATTTGGGAGCGTGTCTGAAAGGCTGTGGGAAGGCAGAAGTGCTGATTGAGTCGCTCTGGTGTCCAGCTCCCCGGGGGAGGAGAGTGCCTGGCTGGCCTGCACTGCTGTCAGTTGAGTTCCTCTGCAGGGGGGAAATCTCCAGGTGGAGGGAAGGTTCTGAGACTGTCACCCAGCTTGGGGGAAGAAAGGAAGGGAAGGAACCCGTGCGCATCCAGGAATTTGCTTTTGTTACAGGAAAGGGTTTGGGAAATATCTATCCTTTGGAGAACAGATGTTGAGCCCTTCATCCTAGCTACAGCTGATCCCTTGCAATGCCGGAAGGAAGCACATGTGGGATTCAAGGCTGCGGGATCTCTGAGGACATCCACGAAAGGGTCATGTTCTTCCTCTGCTCCTGCGTGTCTCCCACCACTTGACAGCACTCCCTCTGCGACAGTGCTTGGATGGCTGCGTCTTCCCTTGTCCTCTGCTCCTGCCTCTGCTCCCCTTCTGCTGCTGCCTGGCCCCTGGGACGCAGCTGCGGTCTGTGCTCTGCAGGCAGAGCTGGGAGAGCTCTCTCGGGGGGTGTGGGGGGACCCTCTGACTCACACACACCAGAACACCTCTGCCCAGGCTTTCTCTGGAGCCTCATCCTGCCATGACGAGGCGTGGGTCATCCTGTGGGCAGCGTTCCCCTCGAACGGTGCCCGTGACACCAGCGCGGTGGCTCCTGCTGCAGAGGAGGGCGGATGAGAGGCAGGGGCTGGCAGTGGCAGAGCAGTTCACCCGCAGCGTGGGAACGCCGTGCTGTGCTCCGCCAGGAAGCCCGTTTCTCTTCAGTGGCAGTTTACAGAGCAGCCCACAACCCAGGGTGACGTGGGGCTGCCACCTTCCTCAGTGCCTGGTTGAGAGCGGCTCTTGGCCTCCCCGTCTGTGGAGTTGATAAAGGAGCAGTGTGCCATCTGCACTGATGAGCGTGGGCCAGGGGCTGCCTGCCGTGGGCTGGGGTGGCTCTACAGCTTGTTGCCAGGGGTAAAGGTGGCACAGCAGCCCCTTGGTCCTGTGGGGTTCTCACATTCTGGTGAGGGTTATTGCTGGCGTGTGCTGGCTTGTTTTCTGTCCTCAGGGGTCTGGGGTTGCATGAAGAGGAGGAGGGTTTTGCTGTAGGGCTTTCTCATGGGGCCATAGCAGAGGCTGCAAACCCTGCTCTGCCTTCAGCGGAGTGAAGTGATGGCACATTGCACAGCATCACGAGTGTGACAAGGCTTTGTTGGTGGCTGTCCCAGGGCTGGGAGAGCAGGATGCCTTCCCATCGCCCTGCTTTGGTGGGAAGAACTGATTTCGTGGATCAGGATTCTGAGTTTTCTAGGAGTTTGCTGTTTCAACTGTCTGACTTCAGGCAGATACATGTGTGTGCTCACGGGCACAACTGCAAATTGGGGGGAGGGAAGGAAAACCCCAAAGTTTATGAACAGCATGCAGCGCAAAGCCTGACGTCAGGCTGGGAAACAGATGGTTGCTTGCCAAAGCATCTATTCTCCTGCCCTGGCGAGGTGTGTTAACAGCGCTGGCTGTGCACCCTCTCCACGGGTCGCTGTGGCTGCTGGCTCCAGGAGGTGCCGAGCGGGTGGGCTCAGGACTGGCTCTTGGGTGGGCACATCAGCCTCGCAGCTGCCGCAGCAGTTCCCATCTACTTTTCTGGGCCATTGGCATGCTTCTCTGATGTTTCCTCTCCTGCTGTTGCCTGCTTTTGGAACTGCTGTTCCTCTGGCTTTGCTGACAAAGTTCTCTTGCAGCAGGTTGTCCCTAAACCTTTGCCGTTTGCTGGGCAGTTGTGCAGCCTCTGCCCGGTGCCCTGGCAGGAGGCCGGGCAGCTCCCTGCTGCCAGGGCTGCTGCTGCAAAGCAAAGGTGCAGCACATCTCTGGCTGCTGCGGGGGCGGGGAGAGCCTTCCTCTGTTCTGTCTGTGAAAGCGACGGCAGCTCCTCTTTCACATCCATTCCTGCACACGCTGCCGGATGTGCACTAAGATCCCTTATCAAGAGAAAGGCAAGCAGCGCTTTATCTTGTTTTGATGTAAAGTGTTAGCTTTTGAGGGCATGGGAGTATTCAGGGACAGACCGGGGAAGTAGCGTGCTGTTAGAGATGGTCTTAACCTTATTTCAGGCTGCGATGGCACAGGAGGAGGTGTTCCAGCCTCAGATGCGAGATGAGAAATGGAAGTGGTTGTTCCAAGCTTCTGGGTGAAAAATTATCCATTTGTCTAGATGCCTTTTTTTCCCTGGTGCCCGTGAAGTGGGCTGTGAGCTCTGGGCCTGGGCAGGAAGGAGGTGGAAGGGGAGCTGGCCTTACTCAAAAACCTGACGTCTGAATGCAGTGCTTTCCTGCCTTGTTCTGGAGCGTGGCCCAGCACAGGTAGCGGCACAACCACGCTGGGTGATTGGGGTTACAGTGGCAGAGAATTTGTGTGTTTGTGACAAATGTAGGGCCATCCCTTTTGCAGAAAGGCTTTGCAGGTGCCTTGGGTCCAACTGCTGCTGAGCCAGCATCGTTACCTGGAGTTAAATCTGCTCTCGAAATGTGTGCGATGCTGGGGAAGGATGGAGAGGGCACGGTGATGCCTGTTAGGGATGTGCTTGTGCAGCTCCCATTCTGCATCTGCAGGTCCTGCTCGGCTCTCGTGAGTCAGTCACCCTTTGGCTGGATCCTGGTGCTGTGGGCCTGGTGGTCGCTTGGAGCACATCTGGATCTGTCCTTGTTTGGTCTCCCCTTCTCTATCGTGTGCCAGGGCAGTGAAAGGGTGACTGAGTTGTCAAGGTGTTTTGGGTTGGTTTTTTTTTCCCCCCCACAGCTGAAGCAAAAATGGTTAGAAAGGATCTGCGTTCGGTGGCAGAGGTTGAAATACAGAAGAGGGCTGTCCCTGAAGATGTTTTGGGCTCTGACTCTGTAGCCATTTCCCAGCAGTCAGTGCTGTTTGAGTAGTAGCTCTCCTTGGGCTTCTCCTTTACCCAGGGCACAAGTGTGGCTCAGTGATTTGGGATACAGACGATCCTTCGATGCCTGTTTTGCAAGATGCCAGGCATGACAGCAAACCTCAGGCTTTGCAGTAGGTGAGCGTTGCCTTAGGGATTGATCTTTCCCAGTGTGTCGGTTGGATCTGGCTGGATTGTTCCGCTCTGAAGCTTCTTGGGGTTGATGTTGGCCACACAGCTGAGTCCTGGTGCTTCGTGCTCTGGGCACGAGTGGAGTAAAGAGCGACATTGGGTCTTGACTGTGGAAGTGAAATATTTCAGGCTTTCTCCCAAGGTGAGCGTGCTGGTGCCAAGGAAATCGGTGCAAGAACTGGGCAGGACAGGGCTAGTTGGGAAAGAAGCTCTTACGTCAAGCTCTCTAAACATGTGGAGGGGAGAGCGGGAGAAGGGGAAGGCAGGGGGCTGGTAAACAGGATTTTGCTGGCCAACTGCTGTGGACTTTTGGAAGACAGCTGGTTCCTTTGCAGCTCTGCGTTCTAGCAGCAGCATGGATTTAATTAGTATCCGGTGTCTGACTGGAGCTTGCAGCGTTGTGGGTGTATTGTCTGGATTAAATAGAAAACTCGCTGGCAGAGCCACAAAACCCGGCACATGCAAGGGGCTTGACGGGGGAGACCACTGGGTCAAGTAAGTGACTCTGTGTACGAAAAGCCTTATTGAGTTCAGCTCTTGCAGTGCCGAGTGGGGCTTGAAAGGCATCGTCAGCGCCTTGGCTGGGGTGTCCCTTGGAAACCGCTGGAGCATATGGGCTGTGGGAAGGGATGATGAACTGGGGAGTCAGACTGACTACTGTCCTTTTAAGGTCTCCCAGCCAGAGTCTCAGCTTTGTCTGTAATGAACTTCCTTTCTTTCAGTACTACGAACTCTACGTTAGTAAAACTGAAACCATGTCGACATCCTAATTGGCTTTTTTTTGTGGTGCGATAGTTTCTGCAGAATGACAGCCTTGGGTAATTCACACAGGGGCAGAAAGCGAGCCAGTGTCTGTTCCGTCACTGTTTGGAACCAGGCTTGCTGCTCTGGTTACCCATCTGTTGACCTGCCGTGTCCCTCTCACCGTAGCAGCAGAGCAGGTTGTGGTTTCTCAGACAGAAATTGCTCCCTCCGTGAGCAGGAGCAGCACAGCGACGTCGCTACGAGCCGCGGGGCAGTGGGCTGCAGCGGTAGTTGGGTCATTCGCTGATCTTCCTGTCATCCAGCTGCATACCAGTGCCTCTCCTGGCCCAGCAGCCATGAGGGCAGTGGTTGCTGGTCTTGGAGGAGGGATACTGGGGTGGAGGACAGGCAGAAGATGGTGGTAACATCCCAGATATGTGGATGGGAAAGCTGGCAGCCCCAGCTGGGACCATCGTTGGTCTCTGTCTCTTGCTGCCTGACTCCCTCCTGCAGCCCAGGTGTTTTGCATTCCCAGCACCCCACGGTGGTTTGGCATTGCCACTGTTTCCATGCAGTGTGGGCTTGGCATGGGGACGGCAGGAATGACTTGGGAGATGGCTGTGGCTCGAGGACCAGGAGAGGGCTGCCCTGGGACTTAGCTGGGCACAGTTGCTAAGGGCTGTCACCAAGGGGTAACTCAAGGCGTGCAGTTCCTTTTGTGGGGTATGTAAAGTCAACCAAAAAGCTGTTTCCCTCAAGTCTCTCTATAAACTTTCAATGTCTTTTCTGGTAGATGTTATGAATTTTGTAGGTGGAAGTTTAAATTTGTGGCTGAGGAGCCTGAAAAGGTGAATCGACTCTCTTAGGTTCTTGGATGGATTTGTCCGACTTGTGCTCTGCTTGATTTTTTCCAGCCCAATTTTCAGATCTGGTCTTATTTTAGCATGTGTGTATTTACTATTATTATTTTTCCTAGAGCAGTATTTTTAGCTTTTTGCTTGGTTCCTGTGCTGCTGCTGAAATTTCCATCCTGGTATTTCTGGCTCCTTGGTAAAGCATAGTTAATATTTTCCATCCAGGTGTAACTGCTTTGGATGGGGATCCAACGAAAAGAGTGAAATTCTGCGTTGGGCTGGGAGCTTGCAGCAGTGGAGGAGTTGCTCTAGAAGAGCTGTTGACCCTGCAAGCTTGTTTGTGTCCAAAACCAGTGAGGAGCTGGGTGGTTATCAGCTTGCCCCAAAC
>NW_010244581.1:2033-14171 GCF_000690775.1 Eurypyga helias | reverse complement strand
GAGAGCAAACACGCATCGAAAAGATCCCGCTCCTGTTGGTTAAAGAGGGGCCTGTTTCCTCGTTAGGTATTTTTGGGTGCAAAGTAATTACGGCTGAACTGCTGCCAGAAATTTGACTCGCCGTAAAGCTGACACTGTGCACGCTCACCCTGCCTGCCCACCACTCCTGGGCGGGGAGTTGTCCTCGTCCGCGTTGAGCTGCTGTGCGAGTGGTCGAGACTTCGGGGCGCAGTCCACCAGCTCGTACCCTTCTGCCACTCCTGGGCTGTGCTTTGTACGGCTCTTCTGTGCTCATCTCGAGGCAATTGTTTTCAAACGACACCAGCACGGGGGATTCACACCGTCACGCGAGTTCCTACCAGCTCCTCGGGGCTGCATCCGCCTGGGCTCCATCACAAACTGGAAACATTGCTACTGCATTTTTACCCCCCTTTTTACTGCTTATTTTACTTCCTTACGTTTAGGTAGAGGAGAAGAGGTTTCAGTTTTGCTCCCGCTCTCTTTTGCGGCTGTGGCGATGCTGGATGTGGAAGCGGGGTGCCGCGGCGGCGCGTGCAGCTCCCTGCGCAGCACCCGTCTGGGATGTGGGCTGCCCAGCACGAGCTGAGCCGTTCGTGGTGCTGGGCTTGGAGAACAGCTGAGATTTTGCTTTTAAAGCGGGCTGGTGGGTATCGGATGGCATCCTGTAAAAACCTCGGTGAAATCACTCGTGAGGTGTTGCTGGTTGCGTGTTGTGAGCACTTGGTGTGGCTGCGTTGTTGGTGAGGCCGCTGAGCTGTGGAGCTGGACTGCTGCTGGGCAAAGTGTTTCTCTGCTGCAGCGTTGAAACAGCTCTTCTCGTCAGTGTGGAGGGAATGATGTGGCACAAACTCTTTTTTATGGTAGAAAAAAATTAAAAATTCATAGTAATCCATTAAAAAGCCGTATTTGTGTTTGGAAGCCAGGAAAAAATAACGTTGAAGAGATTTGGACCTCAAGCTGTTGCAGGGTAGGAGCTGACCGGAGTGTACAGTGTCTCAAGATCTCCTGGGGAAGGGAATAGCCAGTAACAAGAGAACACTTCTAATTTAGAGAAAAGCATAATAGACTTGATGGCTGGAAGAGGAAGCCAGAAAGAAAAATCCATCTTCTTCCCAGCACAGCTCTAGGGAAAAAACAAATGCTTTATTATTTTTATGATTTTTTTTTTTTAAATCCTGGTGCTTTTGTGGCTTGAATTTTTTTTTTGGACATGGCAGAGAGCCACAGAGGGATTCCAGAGTGAAACACTGAGGCGCTTGGGCTGTGCTGGGAGCAGTACCGCTCCGTGTGGGAAATGCTTTCGTCTCTAGCAGAGGCTCCACACGTTCCTCCTCTGTCACTTGCTAGAAGTCACCCCGTTGCTTGTTCTGTGTTAACTGTGTAGCTGGAGGTGATGGTGTGGCTGGTCATTTGCACTGTTAGTGGTTTGTTGGTTGTAGTTCTTCAAGGCCAGGCTGGATGAGGCTTGGAGCAACCTGGTCTAGTGGAAGGTGTCCCTGCTCATGGCAGGGGGTGGGACTGGGTGGGCTTTAAGGTCCCTCCAACCCAAACCATCCTGTGAGTCTATGAATCACGGTGCTAAGAGCAGGGTTAGTGATGGTCTGGCAAGGCTGACAGGACCCGACCCCCCTGTGCTCGCTGCTCGGGGGCTGAGCTGGGCGAGAAGCGTGCGGGTGGAGTGCACTGCTCGCCGACACACCATGTTCTCAGAGAAGGGCTGGGGAGCCAGGAAGGGAGGGGAGGTTTGGAACAAGGATGCTCGGATCATGTTGGATTAAAAGCTTTGCTGCCACAGTTTAGGGTTTTTTTGTGGTGTTTTGGGTTTTTTTTTCCCCTAAACATTAGAAAAAATTCTGGTAGAAACATTAGCCTTGGCTTTATGGGTTCTTTTCAAGAAACAACTTGGATGGAAAAAACCCCATGTTTTGGACAAAGTGCCTTTGCAAATGTCCTAATTATAAACATAGTGGGGCTGAAAGTGAAAGCACGCTGCGGTGTCTGTTCGCTGAGTGGGGAGACCAGCTGCAACCGCCCCGTGTCGAAGGGAGAACTGCGCTTCACACGCTCCTGGTGCAGTGACCATGGTGATAGGGACTACGTCTGCCGTGTAATCGATGACTCAGTCTGATCGCGCCGTACGGACGTGAACCGGTGTCCGTGTTTGTGCGATGAGGGATGCAGCGGCTCGTAAGGAAGCAGCTGGGGAGATGGGCTGCGGGACGTCAGACGAGGGCTGACGCGCCTGACGCGAGGATCCAGAACGTAGATTTGTGACCGTTGGATATTCCCCACCAGCGAGCCGATGTGCTCGTGCGTGGGCAGCAGGAGCACAGGTACAGCGGGTGGGTTTCACGGGATCAATTTGCTGTTTGGTGGGGGAGTTTCTTCAGTCGGTTGCTGGGTTCTTGTCTTTTCCTTGGAGGAGGCAGGGGGAAGGTTGCCAAACTCTCAGCACTTTTTTAAAGCTGAGAAAGAGCCAAGCATCTCCCTGGGGACTTCAGATGAATGAGGCAGATGCAGGGGTGTTGTTAGCCCAGCGTAACGGCTGGGATGTGAAAGGCCAGGAAGTCAGTACATGCCCACAGCACCAGGGAGGCGGTGGCAGAACAGAGAGTGCTCAAATCCCAGCCCTGGACCTGAGTGACGAGGCTCCCCTACCTCGAAACACGCTGCGCCGCGGCTCTGCATCAGCAGTTAAGTAATGAACTATTTAACAAGAGCTTCCTGTTGTGCTGACACCAACATGAACGCACAAAGGAGGAAACGGAGTAAACAGAGCTGTGCTGGCTCCCGCCTTAATGTGAGCTGGGAAGAGCTTTGGGGATTACGAGGAGGCCTGGATGCCATCTCCACTTAACCCAACCCTGCTGGGCTTGGGAAGTGATGTTCTTGTGGCTGCGATCAGCAGAACCTACGCAGGCAGTGTGTATTGCTGGGAAAGTGGCTGCTTTCAGGACTTCCTGATTTTTTTTTTTTTTTAAGGGATTCCCTGGGGCAGATAAAGGCCCCTTCAGCCCTTCCTGCTCTCTGACTCCTCCACAGGGCCTGCCCCTCGCAAGCTGTGGGGTTGGCACAGCTATTCTGTGCAGTGACAAGGTGAGATGCTTGCATCCAGAACTCCCTTCTCTGCTGGGTGCCTTGACTTCCTCCCTCCAAGCACTCAGTCCCCTCTTTTCTTGAGGGACTGGGAGGAAATTAGGCCAGAACAAGCCAATCTGCCTTTGTCACAAGGAATATTGCCCTGGAAGTGTCCAAGGCCAGGATAGATGAGGCTTGCAGCAACCTGGTCTAGTGGAAGGTGTCCCTGCCCATGGCAGGGGGGTGGGGCTCTATGGCCGTTAAGGTCCCTTCCAACCCAAACCATTCTGTGATTCTAATATTCTGCTGTGCTGGTAGGTTTGGTTGGGTTTCCCATGGCTAGAGCTGTAGCTAGTGAAGGCTCAAGTTGGAGTGAGCTCAGGGTGCTGCACAGCCCCACTGCCTCTCCAGTTCACGGGGTAAACTTCCCTGCATGGGGGTCAGGACAGATTTTCTCCGAACAGCAAGGTTTCCCTCTTCCAGGGAGCAGCTGATGCAGCTGGGGACAGCCCATCCCTCCGACCTGCATCCAAGCTGCTTTGGCACAGCCACTGATGGGGAGCTCTGCAGCTGGGAGCAGAGGTGCACGTCCAGGGGTGGGGGAAGCTCAGGGGATCCCTGTGGAGCATGTTGCATGGCCCGAGCCTGGCCCCACAAGGCAGGGAGAGGAGCTTATGCTTCCAGAGTACAACTTCCCTGTTGCCCAAGCAAGCCCAAGTCTTGGAATGACTCTTAAGAAACAAAGAGAAAACCTTCCTACCAATTGTCTTTTTTCACTCAAAAATCCACCCAGGGTGAATTTGTCTCATGAACGTTGAGACCCGAGCTGCAGGGAGGTGGGTGGCATGCTCTGGAGCACAATGCCACCTCTCCGAGGCAGACGCAGGAGCATGCTTAGCATGATGCCTGCTGCGGCTGTCTCTGACCAGGCTTTCTCCTGCGGCACTGGTACGTACGCAGAGAGAAAAGGGAAGGAAAGCGGCGTGGGGAGCGGGTTCCTGGGATTGAGTCACCCCCAGCCCCACAGCTCTGTCGGCTGTGGGAGACAGGAGTTTCGAGCCCGTGAAGGCTTGGTGCCGAAGGTGTGTGAATGCTCCTGCCTTAGTGGAAAGGTGGCCTGGGTCCAGTTTGCTTGTGTTGGTTCTTAGACATCAGTTAAGTAGCACTGGGTCGTTCTGCGTGTGTGTGTGCCTGCTGTCGCTCCAGTACAGGCTGTCTGGTGGTACTGGTGACGGTGGCTGCCCTGCAGGAGATGCTGCCGTTGGGCTTGGACAAATACAGTTTGAACGTGAAATTTCCAGAATATGAGAAGTAGTTGTATTATTATTACACCCTGGAAAATCCACTGGATTTCCCTCTTGCAGTAGCTGTGTGGACAGGCTTTTCCTCAGAGCTTTCAGCTGTTGAAAGAGCAGAAGTGAGACGCTTCAGAGGGAGGACCTCAGCCAGTTCTGTGGAGCTCGGGACACTACAGGCCTAGCGGGACAGGTTTCTGCTGCACTGGGACACTCCAGAAGGTTTTTCCTTTCTTCTCAGTCCAGATCAAAGTTGGTGGGAGACGGGGACTTCATGGCCAGTTCCTGTCACGGCAGCTGGAACAGCCTTGTCCGCAAGCTGCCATCGTGTTCCTCCAGCCTGCGTTGGCCTCTGCTCCCCGTGGCCTCAGGCACGCATGGAATGGTGGCCCGGTGGAGGGTGTAGTTGAGGGCCCAAACCTCCATCTCAGGAGAACCTTTTGTCCTGCTAAAGTTGAGAGCTTTAGGTTGGAATGAGGGGTTTTTTTTGCCCACCCATCAGCATCTGTTTCTCATTCGATAGCTGCTTATGCCTGGGTGAGTTGTTACCCTCCTGAGCCTGCTCACCCTGGAAGGCCCCTGCTCAGAGCCACACACGAGTACCAAGAGTTGTCCTGGGGCTCTGGAAGCCTCCTGTCAGGTGTGGGGTGGAGGGAGCGGGCCCCAGCAGTGCTGTGACGGAGCCCGGAGGCTGTTCTCCCTGCGCTAGGGTAGCGCTCACACGCCTGCAGACTCTGCAAAAGCTGGAAGCTCCCGCAGCCGGTTGGATGCCCTGGTTCTCCTGCCCCTCCTGCCGGAGCAGGGAGCTGCCCCACGTCCCTCCAGTGCCTCCACTCCCACCTCCAGCTTGCCCGTCCCCATTGCAGGGGTCTCCTGTGACTCCTCAGTTTGGGAAACCTCGGTGTCGCGGCACAGCTCTTCCCTGTTGCGTTGTGAGCAGCGTTGGCTGCCGGCGCTGAAGTCTGAAATACATCTTTAACTCCAAACCTTTGTAGCTGCCATCTGGGACCGTCTGCAGTTACTTTAAAGATGTTGGAGCTTGCTTTGTTTTAAGACTTTGGATCTCCTTGGAAGCTGAGGCTTCATCTGCCTCTTAAACTTGTAAAATTGATGGGGGTTTGGTTTCAGCTGTCTAAGGCCACCGGTTGCTTTTTGGTCTGGATTTTTGTATCGGGAGCCAGCTGATGGGTTGTCCTTTGGGACATCAGGGTGTTTGTGATTATTTTTAGCTTATAATTGGCGGTGATCTGTACTTGGAGCTGCGCAGTGTCAAGGGCTTTGCTTTCTTGCGCCTCAAGAAGCTCGCTTTTCTCTTTCATCTGGATGCAGCTGTGTTTCCCTTTTGCTTGCAGAGTACATGGGGAAACCGGCTCACGTAACCATCCCAAAGGCTCACAGATCGGGGCTCAGACAGTGAAATTGTGCCCGCCGGGGGTGCCGACAGGTCTGGGACACCTGGACCCTGTTCCGAGGCGCCACAGACATGCTCCCTGACCTTCACCAATCACTTCCGTGCCCCGGGCTGCTATTTTTTCCTCTTCTTTCCCCTCTTTTGTCTTCCCCCGTTTATTGTAACCTCTTTCGGGCAGGAACAGCATGTGCCTAGAACAATGTGCCCCAGAAGGTATTGTACGAGTCCTTTCTCGGCAGCCACGAGGTTTTGCTATACAGGAAAGAAATTTTTAAAAATACAGCTTTTCAGCATTTTGTACTTGTAGATGTGGCCAGGAACTTCCCGAGCCTTGACACTTCAGTCCAAGTTCCAGGTCTCGGAGACAAGGGCTAGCACTGCAATTGCAGCTTTTTTTAAAAAAAGAATAACAACAAGCAGTGCCCACCACCCCCAGCCCCAATTCCTTCTCACCCTCATGACTGCGGGGAAAAGCTTGTAAATGTGACTAGAGCAGACCTGGCGTGCTCAAAACCAGATGGCAAATAAAAAGGATGCAGTATTTCAGCAAAAACAACATGACCCCCTTCTCTGGGTTTCAGGTAATGGCTTGAGTGTGGTTTTGCCCCCTTTATGGTACTTTCAGTGTTTCTGTGGTTCTGTTCTGGGGATGCGCTGAAGGTATTTGCACTTGACTGCAGTTGATTTTGCTTTCAGGCTCCTGGCTTGGAGCACTTGCGTTCAAGCGCTGCAGGGCAGTGCTTATTTGTTTTAAGACCACAGCTTGCTTTGGAATTTCTTCTACCAAACTTCGGGCCAATTTATTTTTTCCTTATTCCTCCCTCTGCTTCCCCCCAAAGAGAGAAAGAGATTTTCTTAGTCTCATCTTACACCAGATTTGATACCAGGCCAACACATTCAGCCTAGAAGGTGCATTTCCGCGTGTTCTTGCCTTGGTGTGACTTTCTGGGTGAGGATTCCTGTGCAGAACACAACGATGTGCCATCGCTTTTGTCAGGGACATCTTCCCTGGGTGCTGTGCCCCGGGCTGGCAGGATGGAGCAGGGCTGGTCCCTGTTGTCTGTCCAGAGGCTGCTGCGTTTTAACAAACACAGGTTTCGCAGGGCTGTTTACTCCAGAGCAGTGGGAGTCCTGGGATTTTACCAAAGGTTTCTGTTTCTAATTAGGTTGTTCTCAATTTTAAAGGCCAGAGATCTCTTTATGGCACAGAGTGGAAAACCTGACCAGTCACACCACGCGGAGAGGTGGGTCCCGCTTCTGTACTGAGGTACAGAGCGATTGCCGCTCTTGGGATGCGAAAATAGATTCCTCTCAGCTCCCCGTGGCTCATCCTCGGGGGAGGCTGGTGGGCAGGGTTTGGAGGAGCATCACTTGCCCTGGTCTGACTCACACGGACGTGGCTCAGTGACTTCCTGCTGCTCTGACCGCCTGGCTTTGGGAAAGGGGGAGTTGCAGCGCGGCAGTGGGCTGGCACGCAGCCCTGGCATGGGGCTCGGTCCCCTGGCCTTGCCAGTCGTTGCCCTGGCCCAACTGCCTGAAACCGGGGTTTGGAGCTGGGCTTTTTCAGGAGGGCTGCTCCCGAGGCTGGGGGTTGCCGCTGCGCGGGCAAGGCTAGAGAGTTGTGCTGCGCTGCTGCCTGCGTTTGTTGGGGCCAGGGGAAGATAACACGGCCTCCCAGTGCTCACAGGAAACAGTATTTATTTTTTTCCCTTCTGTTACGATTCTGTCTCGCTTCATTGTCTGAAATTCCCTTGCAGAGACTGGCCCATAACTCTTTAAAAAGAAATAATCCCGAGCGTGGGGACTGGAGCTCCCTCAGCTCTGGCTGTCGGCCGCCTGACTGTGCAAACAGTCTGGGCCTGAAATCCCCCGGGACTCAACATAAAGGTCTGATTCAGAACAAAAACAGGGTATGAAGCGGCACGACCTGCGCATCGCCGGCTGCCTCCCCTTCCCGGTGTGCTGTAGGAGCTGCAGCTGGGGAATGTGGCTCCCGAAAGGCTGCGGGAGAGCCATGGCCAACCCTCTGCTCCAGGAGCTGGGAGGTCACGGGGTAAACGGCTCCCCGGTGCCCCTGCTCCGGGCTGGCAGAGGTGGGAGAAGCATGAGACGGGCAGGAGGGCATGGCCATGCACCCAACCCAGGGCGGAAATTATTGGGGGAGCGAAGAATGAGCAGGATATCACGTGTCGACCGTGTGCGCTCAGGGCTGGGGGAGAACAAAGCCCAGGGAAGCCCTGCTCCGCTGCCGCTCCCACCCTGCTTCCTGCTGGCACGGCCGGTCGGAGGCTTTTTTTTTCAGGGCAGGAGCCAGCCCTCAGCTGCCCGCGTGGCCTTTGGGGAAGCTGGGAGGCTCTGTGTGCCTCCGTTTCCCCAGCCGAGGCACGCTGGGTGCAGCAGGGTGGTCCCCAGGTGCTGGCCTGGCGGCGGTGGCCTCGCAGAGCCAGGCTGCTCTGGGGATGCTCCAGAGGTGTTGGCCTGGGAGGGTGGAGTCCATGGAGGGAGAGGGGTGCTCCCATCCAACATGAAACCATTGCTCCCCAGTACTCGCAGGTCCCACAGGTGGGGGTTGTGCACCCAGAACAGCCCCAAGGGGCCAGGCCCAGCACCCTGCAGCTCCAGTCCCTCTGGAGAGCAGCGGCATTGGGGGGTGCAGTGTCAGGTGAGGATGGGGAGTGGGACAGCCCCAGGGAGCAGCTCCCAGACCCACAGACCCTTATGTGGTCAGTCCTTCCCCTGAGCTGTGCTCAGCTTTGGGTGTCTTACACCTTCCCCTGTGTCCCCCCAGGCACCCTTCAGCAGAAGGGGTTTTTTTGGTATTAATAGCTATTGAGAGCCAATAAAAAGTTTTATGGGGTGTGGCCAAGCGTCGGGACTTGCAGTGTGATCATTTCCTGGAGTCTGAGCACTGGAGGGCTGGGGGTTTATTGCTTTAACCCCCAGGTAATGAGGCCGTGGCAGTTAGGGCTCTTGGTGGGCATCACAGGAGAGTGGATGAAGGTGGTGAGAGGGGGAGTGGGGCTGTGGGGGCAGGCAGGCAGGGGCAGGGGCTGCCTCCCCACTCGCTCGAAACACAGCGAGGGCTGAGCTGGGAGCAAAACCAGAGGTGCTGGGGGAAAGCCGGGTGTGCGTGTGTCAGTCTGTCTCATGTGGCCTCCCAGTGTGCATCCAGCTCCTGCCTGACCCTCTCCAGCCCCTGCTTAGTTTCTTGGCTGTCCTGCTCCTGGCACGCTCCAGTTGTCTCCAGCCTGGGCTTCCCTGGGAGGAGGGATGGAGTCTGAGTTCCTGTCAGCCCTGGTGGGAATCCTGGATGGAGGGAGAGAACAGCTCCCTCTCGGGAACCTGGTGCCCTGAGCACGGAGCTGGTCAATGGTACTTGTCACTCCCACCCCTTGGGAGGGAGCTAGGGGTTGATTTGGCCTCAATGCCAGGCTGTATCCATGTGAACAGTCAGCTGCACAGGGGGGCTTGTGTGGAACCAAAGTCATGGAATCACAGAACGGTTTGGGTTGGAAGGGACCTTAAAGCCCACCTAGTTCCAACCCCCCTGCCATGGGCAGGGACACCTTCCACTAGACCAGGTTGCTCCAAGCCTCATCCAGCCTGGCCTTGGACACTTCCAGGGATGGGGCACCCACAGCTTCTCTGGGCAACCTGTCCCAGTGCCTTAGGCCCCTCGCTCCAACCAGTCTATATCCTCCTGATGCTGAGGCCCCACAGCTGGACGCAGCACTCCAGGTGGGATCTCCCCAGAGCAGAGTCCAGGGGCAGAATCCCCTCCCTCGCCCCCCTGCCCACGCTGCTCTGGATACAGCCCAGGACACGGTTGGCTTTCTGGGCTGCCAGCGCACACGGCCGGCTCATGCCCAGCTTTCCATCCCCCAGTACTCCAAGTTCTTCTCCTCAGAGCTTCTCTCAATCCATTTGCCGCCTCTTCTCACTTCGTAGGAAATGGCACGCCCGGTGCAGTTTGCCCCATAATGCCGTGCTTGACGTGTCCTTTCTTCCTGGGGACTCCAGGTCTGAGCAGCAGCAGCTTGGCCTCAAGTGCCTCGCCTGGTGACTCCGAAGGTCTCCTGCTGCCAGCAGCCCTTCGCCATGGGGGCATTGTTCTCCCCACGTGTGTCTCCACTGGTTCCAGCCTGGAGATGTTCATCAAGCATTTCACCTCCTGGCATGGCCAGAGTGGTTGGAGCCAGTCCAGAGGAGGCCACGGAGATGCTCAGAGGGCTGGAGCCCCTCTGCCATGGGGACAGGCTGGGAGAGTTGGGGGTGTTCAGCCTGGAGAAGAGACGGCTCTGGGGAGACCTTATAGCACCTTCCAGTACCTGAAGGGGCTACAAGGGAGCTGGGGGGGACTTTTTCCAAGGGCCTGTAGTGACAGGACAAGGGGTAACGGGTTTAAATTGAAAGTGGGGAGGTTTAGATTGGACATCAGGAAGAAGTTCTTCCCAGAGAGGGTGGGGAGGCACTGGGACAGGTTGCCCAGAGAAGCTGTGGATGCCCCATCCCTGGAATTGTCCAAGGCCAGGCTGGATGAGGCTTGGAGCAACCTGGTCTAGTGGAAGGTGTCCCTGCCCATGGCAGGGGGCTGGAACTGGATGATCTTTAAGGTGCTTTCCAACTCAAACCATTTTATGATTCTATGCCAGCATCTCGGCCGTGGGGCACCCTGCGATGGTCCTGATACCCCAGCTTTTCCTACCCCTTGGTTTTGGTACCCTTCGTTGTGGGAGTTACCTGTAACACAGGGAAAGTTTCAGAGGGGCTCTGCAGAGCTGGGGGCGGGATCCTGGGACCCACAACCCTCTTGTCCTCTGTCTCCTCATTTCCTCGTGCTAATTTTCTCCTCCTTTTCACAGCTGGGAGACCAAGGAGCCGCACCGGGAGGACCCTCTCCACAGGATGTTTCCTCCACCAAAGAACTCCCTGTAACAGGCGACGATGACAATCCCAGCAGGACCTTGGAAAGCACTAACATTTCAGTAGCCCAGCACCCGTGGGTGGCCGCTTATCCCTCCTTCTCCACGCCCCGCCCTCCCATCGCTCACCGGGATGGTGTATTAACCAAGAAGAGCCCTGCTTCTTTTCTCCTCACCCCTCAACTTTCGGCAGCTCTGGGATTTGTATGGCAGCAGCGTAACCGTGGAGAGGCCGGGGTATCACAAACTTATGGATTTTGATAAGAGAGGAGGGAAAGGGGAGCTGGAGGAAGGTAAAAGGATGTCCAAGACAGGTGGAGGAAGGAGCAGTCATGGAAGCCGGAGTGCTGGAACCAACTCGGGAGTCTTAATGGTGGGTCCCAACTTCCGGGTCGGCAAGAAGATTGGATGCGGCAATTTCGGGGAGCTCCGTCTAGGTGAGAAGGGTGGTCTTCTGTCCTCGCTGTAACTGCCTGTGCCGGGATTGCCTCCTCCTACAGCAGGCGGAGCTGGCACCTGCCGGTGTCGCCAAGGGGGTTGACTGGCCATGCCGCGTTGAAGCGTTCCATGTTGCAGGTGGCCCAGTTCGGTCCTGTCTGTCAAAGTGGTGGTGGCCCATGCAGGCCTGGGTGGCCCCCAGGCCAGGAACACGTAATGTTTCATGAGTCGCTGCTGTGTGCTCGCCAGATCCCGCCCCACTCGCGCTGCCCCACAGCTCCTGCTGTGCCACATGCCTCAGAGTGGATGGAGAGTGGGGCCCTGTGGGGTGTTTGCTCTGCCGGGGCAAGCATCTGGGGCAGAGTCAGTGTTTTATCCTGGGTGCAGTGTCTGGTGGTTGAGGCTGGTTTTCAGAGACTCCTGAACTTTTATGCAGGGGAGAGAAAAACGGTTGAATAAAACCCACACACTGTCCACGGTCACTTTCCATTTTGACCCAAGTTTATCGGGAAGTGGTTCAAGCAAACTCGTGTTTGGAGGGTAGGTGGGCTGCTCCTCCCCCCAGGACTCGGCGTGCCTCGGGAGGCTTTCAGCAGCAGGCTGTTAATTCGGTTGGCATCAGGTGGCTTGGAGAGTCCTGGCCGTGGCAGGCATGGCTGCACTGGCCACGCAGTCTGGACATTTCCAGGAATGCACACTGATGGAGTCTGTGCCAGGCGGAACGTGGGCCTGGGCCTCAGCCTCGAGTGCTTTGGGAAGGGCCAGGACTCGGCGTGCCTCGGGAGGCTTTCAGCAGCAGGCTGTTAATTCGGTTGGCATCAGGTGGCTTGGAGAGTCCTGGCCGTGGCAGGCATGGCTGCACTGGCCACGCAGTCTGGACATTTCCAGGAATGCACACTGATGGAGTCTGTGCCAGGCGGAACGTGGGCCTGGGCCTCAGCCTCGAGTGCTTTGGGAAGGGGCTTTTGGCCTC
>NW_010244581.1:0-2015 GCF_000690775.1 Eurypyga helias | reverse complement strand
CCGGAGCAGGCTGGGAGAATGTGATGGCCGTAGGGCCTGTTGTCAGTGGTATTTTAAGCAGTGCCTTTTCAGACCCAGCTCTGAGCTAAACCTGCAGTAAATGTGGTCGTTGTGGCAGGCTGTTTACGTGCGAAAGGAGCAGGAGGTGGGAGGCTGTCGAGGCACCCGTGCTGAGGGAGGAGTGCGTTTACCCACCTGGCTGTGTCACCTCTGTGGGGAGTTAATGGTAGCTCTGCCCAGCACGACAGACTGGCTGGTGCCAGGCTAAACCATCCCGTTCCTGAACTCCCCGATGGGATCACCACTTAATTGCAGAGCTTGGGAAGATGCCCTGTTTAAAATCCAGCCAAGCACTTCCCGCGTTCAGCAGTGGAGGGTCTGTCTCTCCCGGTGTCGTGAAGAGCTCTGGTCCTTCCTCCAGACCCAGGTGGTGTGGAGGGAGAAGTATTTAGGGGTTGTTCTGTACCTGCTGCTCCTTTCACTACCCGGGTGGATCTGGACACCTTCTGGGGATGCTGCACCTCCCGCTGGCGGTGCCTCTGGGCAGGACTGGCTGGGAGGGGGTGGAAGAAGGGCACGGAGCTGTGCAGGGTCTGTGTCCTGCCACCTCCTTCACCCTGCTTGCTTGTCAGCAGCCCACGGTGGGTACATGTTTCTGGGTGAGCTGTCCCAGGAGTCTGAAACAACTGGGGCTGTGGCTGTTGCTTTGTCTGCTGGGCTCAGCGATGAGGGTGAGCCCAGCAGACACCCCCTGGTTTTCTGGGGACAGCACCGAGATGGACGTGAGTCTCGCGCAGATCTGAGGGGCGTTTGAAGCTGGCAGTCCGGGTTGCTCAGGGCAGAGCCGCTGCGGCGACCTGGGAGCAGTTGGGTTTGGTTTGCTCACGGCTGACGGGACAGCAGCGAGCTCTTGCTCTGGGGCTCTGCAGTGGTCGATTTTCCCCATGAGAGTTTGTCCTTGCCACCAGCAAGAGAAGCTTCTAGTCCCTTCACATGGTTTTCTGTCCTGTCACACCCTGTACTGCCCAGCCGTGACACGGTAAAGGCCTGAGCACAAGTTCTCATTGCAGCAGTGGCAGCCAGAACTATGTGGCTTTTCTCCTAAAATTGCATCCCTCTCCCTTAGGTGTGCCTCTGGGCTTCGTCAGGGCTCAGGAATGCTTTCAGGCCTGCACAGAAAGTAGGGATTCCTCCAGCTGCAGTCCAATGGCAAGAGACCAGAGGGATCGTGCTGCGAGGTGGTGGCATGAGCAGGGATTCTCCCCAGCTGCTGCTCCCAGTTTTCCCTTGGGAATGGAGTATTCATTCCTCAGGGCAGGCTGCTTGCAGAGACCAAAGCGTAGCACAGTGTTTAAAAGCTCTCAGGTCTTCTTTGGACTTTTTCCTTTTGTAAAAAAAGCCAGGGGATCTTGCAAAAAAATGCTGGGAGGTGGCAACTCCAGCTCCCCGGGGTGTGGAGGAAGATGAAGTTGTCTTTGCTATCTCCAGTTTTCCCCTGAGCTGAGGCAGGTGCTGATCTGTCCTTCCAGGTGCCTCATCTCAGCTGCCCCGCTCAAGACCTGTCCCCCCAGGATGGAGGTGTCCAAAAGTGACTAATTTAAAAAAAAAATTGGCATAAGGCACTTGTGTGAAGGCAGAAGGGGAGTGACTTGGGCAGGAGTTCCTGGCTGCAAGAGCCCTGCTTGGATCTGGCCCCTCGGCGTTGATGCTGGCCTTGGCATCCTGGCTGACGTGGAGCTGTAGTGCCGGTCCCTGTCCCCGCCGGGCAGTGCTGCTGCCCGGCTCCTGGCTGCAGGAGCACAACTGGAGAGCCAGGCTGGCAGCTGGAGCAGGCAGCTGCCCCTGGCACGTGGGGTTTGAGCCGTGGGGGTTAGCAAGGGGCAGGTTTAGTTTATGCAGGTGGTGTGTCCTGTTACCTTGGTGCTTCACCCTGGGCTGGGCAGGCACCGTGCCCTGGCCAGCACGGCCAGAGGGCTTGGTGCTCGCTCTGCCAGCCTGCAGACCAGCTCCAAAAG
>NW_010244580.1:0-32665 GCF_000690775.1 Eurypyga helias | reverse complement strand
TGATTCTATGATTCTATGACGTGCAGTCAGGAAGTCCCAGAGGGGCTTTTTGTCTTACAGTGGGGCTTCTCCACCCCCATAGATCTGCAGGCAGACTGGACATTTGGGCCAAATGGGGTATCTTCTTTCCCCAGGCGTTCACCTTGCTGAGTGAGGTTTGCTAGTCTGTGAAAACAGCAACAACGTGCCAAGACCAAATGCCCAATCAAGCCCTAAATATTGCTGTATTCTTGTCACACCTTGCCATAGAGATCCACTCTATTCCTTTTGAGAAGATGAACTGGAGCAGTGTGCACAGTTTTCAAAAGGAGGGGGTGGCAGAAGAGAGTATTAGAATTACTTTTTCTTTTGCTCCTCTTTTTGACATTGCTTGCTTTTTTTGGAACACTGTACATTGAAATGCTGCTTTCTTAGAAAACATTTATTGTAATGTGGATAGATTTATCTGCTCCAGTCCCATAATCTCATTCCAGAATAACAGAAGTCAGCTCAGAACCCTTCACTGCATAGTAATTTTGAATATTTTCGTTCTATTATTTCACATTACATACTATCATTTTCAACAGCCATTTTATCACCCAGCCACTCAGTGGGTTTTTTGTCCCTTTATAATTACTCACAGTTAGTCCTTTTATTTACTATACTCCCATACTTTTGGGTTAAAACCAAACTATTTAGCCTCACTTATCCAGTGTTGATCTCCTTCTACAGAAAACCCACTATTTATTTTTAGCTAGTACATAGGTATTTTAATAATTAAGAACATAGAGATAACACTATTTTTTTTAGCAGTTAAGCACCCTCTATGACAAGCACATGTCACTGTATTTCTTAAGACTTTCAGACAAGTATCAGCAAGTTATACTTTTAAGTGTTACTCATAGCATGCATCTCTGTAGGCTGTATCTACTCTGTGGTTTGTATCTTTTATATTTCAGAATAAAACCCAATCCTAAACAGCCTCCAAGGAAGGAACTTGTGTTTTGCTTCCATAATTGTTAGAAATTATGTAATAATCATAATTCACTTTAGTTTTCCCTACTGACTGTGAGGAAAAGTTAAGTACAATTGACAATAGTCCAGTAAATACTTATATGTTTAACTTGCATGAATAATCCCAATGACTTCATCTGGTTTCTGTTGCAGGACTGAATGCCAAATGGGCTCATCAAGCATGTGATTAAAGATGCATATTTGTCTTTCAGTCCCGCAACAGGAACCGAATGAAGTCATTGGGATTATTAATGTAAATTAAGCATTACACTATGGTTGCACTTCTGAAGTGAGTAAAGAGTAATAAATAAACTGTTTGTAAAATCAAGACAGGAGTAATTTCTACAATGTCAGCCTAACTTTAATATAAAGAATGTTTTTGAAAGAAAGAGAAGGAAAACAATGAATGATGCTGTGCACCAAAACAAGAGATGTGAAAAATTGGCACATCTGTTTTACTTTGTTTGTGGAAAATGGCAGAAATTGTGGAGAAAATCAGTAAGATGGTAGAGAATGAATGCATGGAGAATGAATAAGAGCACAGCAGGCCTGTGCTAAGTGATATGTTTCATTCTATAAAGCATTATAGTTGGAAGTCCTCATTTCTTCTATATTTTTATATTTGTAGGGTATATTGCTATTTTGAGAATTACTGAGAATCTTTGCCTTAGCTCTGATCCCACAAAATAGGTCAAGACATTTTGGATTCTCAAATCTTTCTGTATGTCAAAACTTAGAATAGACACATCTGTTCCAGTTTTCACCTGTTTAATTTCTTCTACTGCAGTTAGCTCGTTACAATGTCTTCTAAAACTTGGAATGGCAAAACAATGGTAAAATATACTTTGAGTATGCCCAGCTTGTCTGAAATTGAACATAGGTCTCTGACCAATTATTTCACTAGACCACGAGGCATACATGTGAGAAACATTTCTCATTCCTCATAATTGTGTGGTAATGATCTTAAGCATAAAAATCTTCCTTCTGTTTTCCAAATTCATTACTCTCATAAACTCTGAAGCAATTTTTGAGTAAGGCAATGATGACTTGGTTGTCTCCTGACAATAATATTGTTTAAATAGCAACTTTTGAATCAAGCACTAACTTCATGTTGTGATGATCAAGTCTTGTCTATAAACCATCTTTACTATCAATGCTTACAATAATCGATGGTTTTAACAAGACAACTTCGCTCATGAGCTAGGAGAACAATCCTACTTTTGCTGTTATGTGAAAGTAATGGAATATGATTCATTTAAAGCAGTTACTCATTTATTCTGCTTTGCAGCAAATCACTAGGGAGTGTTTGCTGCTTTTAATTTGCCAGGGTTTTGCTCTTCTACAAATCAAATTAGCAATCAAGTCTCTTGTAAGGCAGAATTCTAGGGAAATTGGAGTTCATGGGCAGTTAGGCAGAGATGCCCAAAGCTTTTGTTTCTTCCAGGGCCTGCTGCTTGCTAACAAGATGCCATCACAGGACAAGGGTGCCTAAGGCTTCTGATGTGACACAAGTGAGAGTTATTTGGGTTACAAAGCTCACCGAGCATCCAGACACTGTGCTTTACGAGCATATTTGAATCTCAGCCATGTAATTTTCTTCTTTTTACGGTTTCTTGCTATACTAAAATATCAGCAGCACTAAAATCTTTCTTTGATATGGATCATGAAGCATCCATACTACCCTTTCTTTATTAAGAGATTGTCAGCACTTCTGAAGACAAAACTTGGTTTTTCTCTCTGACAATGATCCTGTAAATTCTTTCTAATTCACAGTAAACACTTGAGTAGTCTTCAGTGACTAAGGTTGACTAAACAGGAATTGTAAGATCTCACGCCAGCAGACCCCAGCCATATATGATAAAAAAAAATTACACTTTGCAAGTGAACCAGCCTGGTTGTATTCTTTGGAGGGATTGGATTATGGTGTACATCTATTACGTAGTAACATTAACATTAGTGCGGCATCTAGAGTATTGTGGGATAGAAGTACATCAACATGAAAGAAAACCCTCGCAGTAACCACTCCACTTGTACAGAGTTCTCACAGAAAGGTAAGTTTTGGGTTTTTTTCATGTAAGACATGCATTTAGGATGTGTAGTAAATCAGAACAATGATGTGACACAATTTCCATTTCTTATAACACCGACCCCGACAACAAACCAATATCTCACTATTCCCTAGACTTCAACTATTCAGACTAGGATTGTGGGCCGTAAAAGGAGGCTATGTTATTGGAACAGCTACAGGAACATCTTTTTCTTGCACAGTCTTGGAGATCTGGGCTACAGGGGTTAGATGCTGAAGACCTTTCTCCACCTGAGACATTAGGAGATTGGCCCAGAGTAAACAAATGCAACTGTAGAGCCCAGATGACTTCTGCAGATCTGCACTCATTGACGTACAGCAAAAACCTTGAACATGACACAGTCTGTTTCCTTTTACAGCTTATTAAAAGTAATTTACAGATCACGGGGATAGGCAGTTCATAGCTAATACTTCAGTCTAGTGTTTCATTTACAGTGATATTTGTATGAAGTGCCGTGGGTATGTTTGCTGTTTCAGTGAAGGAATACTAGAATTAAGTACAAACCTAGTGCAAAGACTCAGCAAAATAGAGACATTAGTCATTTGGGAAAATATGTATTTCTTCTATTTATTTTGATACATTGTCACAACATATTACAAAATCCACCTGAACCAAGTGACAGAAGTCTAAATTAAAGCACAATTTCCAGCTCTTCTTTCTCTACATGAACTCAATCTGCTATCATGCAGTTTGGGGTGTGAAAATGTGTGTGTGTGTGTATTTGAGAGTTATTGTTTGGGTCTTGGTAACCCTTAAGTTTTAAAATACTTTCCATTATTCTTTGTAGACAACTTTATGTCACTATTCTAAGGTCCCACGATTCATCTGTGGTATATCTCTATATCTGCTCTTTTTTGCTTTGACCTTTAAACATCTCTTTATATCTGCTTCTTCAGCTTATAGAAGACCTTGCTTCTTTCCCACTTTAAATACTGCTTTCTTGCCATGCCTTATCTGTGGACTAGATTTCCTATGGCCCTTTTGAAATTAACTCCCAAAGTAATTCTGGGGTCAATTTTAACAGTAAATACAGTTTACTGTATAGGAGTAAATAAGATCAGAAGTTTGATTGATCTATTTTTGGGTCTGAAGAAAGGCTCAATTAAACTGATTAATAGATATCTTGTTCCAAGGGTGGTCAATAAAGCCATAAATGAGAACATAATCCACAGTGGATAAATGTCAGATGGTATATAATATATATATGCAGATATCATGCAAAGTAGAGATTTTTGATGTCATATATGACTGCTACTCAAAGCAATTCATTGCAGAACTCACAAAAAGAGAGAACACCACCCTGATTTATTTCTGAACAAGAGCAGGATTTGGTTCAAAATACCTCAATCTAAAATAGTGACTTGTAACAGTGCTCTATTCTTATAGAAGAAAAGAGGTACAGTATTAACTCTTCATAATGTTATTGCTTATCTTCAATACACAGTGGTATATAAAAATGTGAAGCTTGTAAACAAAGAGAATGAAAAAGAGCAGCTGAAAGGGTAAAATACAGCATGGAAAATAGCTAAAGATACTGTACTAACCAATTAAAACTAAAATAACATCACAACAAAAGCACATCTAAAATGCTCCCCCCACCCTGTGAAAAAAGGGCCATCTTATTCTTAAAATGCACCATAATTAAATGAAACAGGAGGCTCTTACAGCAAAAATACATCAAAGACATGGAAGCTAGGTGTAAATCAGACCAGGAGAAGCATTACCTTTCATAACATGCATGTGAAACCATGTCTTTGAAAGACAAAAATAAGATTTGAGGAACATAAATACCCCAGAACTATGACTAATTTTACAGAGTGATTGCAAGCCTGGAGTCTGCAAGCAGCTGTATGTCCTTGCAATCCTGGGCCAAAGAATGCTGACTTCAGGGTCAATTGATCCAGCAGGTACAAAAAGGATGTTGTAGGAAGAAAAAGCCATCACAGAAAATTTGAGCAACCCAATGCATTGAAGTTCATCGCAGAGAAGCAAGAGGAAAGCTGATACCACAGCCTTTCTTTATAGGAGATGTCTGAAGAATTGTTTCAGTTAGACATGCTAATAAATCATTTTCAAAATCAGATCAATAAATTGAAAATTAATAAATCACACAGATCATGTGATATTTGTTTGATATTTCAATGTGAAATTGCCAACATGTGAAGTATATGTTATCCTTTAAATCAGCTTTACTGCCAGAGGAAAGGAAGGTCACTGGTGGAATTTCAACTGCCTTTAGATATCTAACTTATTCAACAACAATGTGCAAAGAAAATTGGTAAATTCTGTAATACAGACTTGAAATAGTACTTTCAAAAAGACCTAAAGATAGAGAAAAGGATGGTGAGGCTAATCATTGAGTATATAAGAATGTATATAAGAACTTGCAGGTAGCTGCGTATTATCCCCTTGAAGAAAGGATGGCTCAGAGAGAATATGCTAGAGCTGTAGGCTTATGTCAGCTCTGAATGAAATGAAAAACACTTCCATTCAATTTTTCCTACCAAAACACCTGAACTAGGTGACAGGTGCTTGAATTATTAAGCAACACATTTAAAACAAACAAAAGACAATAACAATTATAAAACCACATAACTTTGTCATAGCGTTTAGCAGCAGCCAAAATGTATTAAGAAATAATTAAAGAAGTAATAAAAGAAAACCCACCAAAGGCTAGTATATATGGTTGTGGGAGAAAATACAATAAAACATGAAGTATTTCTTTATCAAAAAACAAAAACCAAAACCCAAACTTGCAGGAAATATTAAAGGATCATTCATCTACTCTACATGTATTTTCTGTATGCTTTCCCTGTGCATCTGTTCCTGGCCACCATCAGAAATGGGATACAGCAGTGATGGATTGTTGCTCTGATTGGTAGGATCATTCCAGTGCAACTGCTATTGCTACATTTCTAATGCTGTAACACTTTGCAGAAAAGGATGTTAAGGTGGTCAGTGGTTAAATGTTCATATTGTATAATTTTAGCTATATTTTCCAGTTTCAATGTGATTGTCCAAACCGGAAATAATTCCATTAGTATTTTAATATATCTAGTCATGGCTATGGTTTGTATAAGGTGGGAGGTGCTTTTTAATGGGGAGAGCATGTTGATTTCCTTTAAACAAGACAACTACTATGCACATCATTTAAATTAAGAAGTTTTCATTTATACTACCATATTACATATTAAAATCTAGAATAATGCAGACAATTTGGGCAAAACCTGAGGGAGAGGTTATATAACATCCAGGCAAGTTACAGGGTTCATGGGATAGTTACTCTGTGATATCATTCAGATATGAATTTGCACATAATAATAATTTTTTTGACATTTGCCAGTGCCGTGCCTGTTAGTTGCTTAGAAGGCTAGTTTTATGTAATTCTTTTTCTCCTCATGTCGTTCTTCTGACATTCCTTTGTCTTCAGACAGTCTTGATGTTATATATTTGAGTATTGTAATCATAGAGCATTCAAACAGTATTTAAAACACTCTGCAATATTATATGATGGTATGTGTGTATATGGTTATCAAAATTGACTTTTAAATGAGACTTTTGGTGAATTCTTTAATGTTAATGGCATTATCTATCCTTTAAAATCCATTATAAATTTAGGTGCACTTATGTATGAGTACATGTCTGTATGTGTATAAACATCTATAAGAGATATATATGTAGCTTTAAAAACCCCCAACATAATACAAAAGATAATGCTACACTTCCTCAAGCCTTTTGAATGTTTAACAGAGAGGCATCTAACAGAATTATATGGGATCATTAACAGTAGGGAAAAGAAACCTCTCCCCTTACGTGAAGTGAGTGGACTTCTAGAACTGACAGCTGGTATAGCACCACTGCAACTAATTAACAACTAATTAAGCAGGTGCAAACATCCTATCCAGCAACCAATGTCCCAGAGACGTGGACGGGCAGAGACCCTTGCACCAGCGCAGAGCCAGAGGAAGCCTGGCTGGTCACCAGCTGCACTGAGGGTTATGCTGCCCCCCCAGGCTCCACCCTGCTCTTTTCTGTCACACGCTTTCATTCAAACTTTCAACGGTTATCTGAAGTAGTTGCTGCAATGTCGAAGCAGAAGTGTTTCAAGGAGCACGGGGAGGTGTCTCAAATTGTACATAATTGCATGAAGCAGCTCAAAGGAACACAGTCAGACACCAGGCATCGTTTGCTATGAGATGTATTATTTAACTGCTTACACGCTTGCTCAAGTAGGACTTGAGAAGAACAGTGAGGTCAGCTCAAACTTCTCAAAGGCCTTATTATGCTGCTATAAACCACAAAGTTTTACAGACAAGTCTTGGTCTTGTATCTTTCGCTAAAAATATTGCTCCTGACCTTTACACATACGAGCCTAAATCCTCCCTTCAGAAATACAGTCTGAAGAAGAAAAATGAGACAGAAAAGAAATATTTTCTGTAATGTGCTGTCACCACATCCATTCTATATGATGTGTAGCTGAAGTCATAACCAATACTTCTGATACCTATCTGTGTCCATTCCTTTAAAGGGAAAATAAATACCTCTTATTTAGGTGAGGAAGCCACAGAACTTTTTCTCTTTTAACTGCTTAAGTTCTTCATAACAGCAGACACACATTCAGACAGTTTTTAAAAACATACAATAGATTATTAAAACTCCTGTGTGTGGCATTTTGCCTGAATGCCTTGATACCCCACTGAAAATCACATACCTTCTAAAAGTGAGCAAGGTAAATGCCTTACCTCTGCAATGCAGACTGCTGCCCTTTAAGAAAACAGTTTTCTTCCTTTGATAATATTTTGAGCCACGTCCTGCTGCTGTTTCTTTCAGAGTGCTGCTTTATCTTACTTTCTTGATGACCTCCTGTAGGGATATGCTTCCTTCACACTCACTCATGCAGCGTGGAGCACGTCAGGCTCTGCAGAGTTTCTTAAATATTTGGCTGAAGGTCAGTCTTACCATCCAGGAGAGAACAAACACATAACTATGCTGTGCTACACTTTTGAAACTTGGAATAGAGAAAGAAAGGAAAAAAACCCCACAACCCAAAACAACAAAAAACTAACCACTTTCCCCATATGATGGTGTTAATTTATAACCCTGGGATGCTATAACCTGTGCTACTGGAGGCTTGCCAACAGTAACAGCTGGATACTCAGGCATCCATATTTCACTTATTTTACAAACCAGTGGAAAGCAGAGATGCAGGCAAGTTGTACATGAAGAGAAGGCTGGGTTTTTCTGCTGCTGACACTGTGTAATTGGATTATGGGGCAGTGGTTTGGTGCAAAACTTTGATCCCACTGAAGAACTGCAAAACTCCTGTTGTTATCACTTCACCTGTAGAAATTCATGTGGAGCTTTTTGGAATAAATCACATAGACCTAGAGTCCCAGAGAGCAAAGCCTCTCCTGCCCTTTGGCTTTCTTCCTCTTTATGCCACAAGTCTGCATATGGGAAAAAACCCACTAGTTTAGGCAGATTATTTGGAAATCCAGAAATATGCATTGCAGGACTTCAGTGCCACTATTTACCTAGAACAACAATTCATGAATTTGCACACAACAGACTCACTATTTACTTAGAAACACACTTCAGAAAGTATTTTAAGAAAACTTAAAGTATAACCTCTGAATAGCTTTCAAAGGACTACAGTGTTTAAAAGAGAATGAGGTGCTTTAGTTTCATACGCAGAATTTTCCATCCAATCCTTTCCTAAACTAGCAACATTTAACCTTGCATTAGAGAAATATTTGGCACATGATGCTTCACTGAGCCTCCAATAATAGGACAAAAATTTTAACTTCCCAAAAGCACAAGAGGCCTCTAACTGACAACCTGTAAAGAGATGGTGAGATTTTGGATTATGACAGCAAGGCTGGAGCTTTTTCTAGTTATTTCGTAGATTTCTAAAATATGCTTGTTCTATCTTCTCTCCCACAAACTGAGCATCACTCTTTACGCACAAGAGTTGTTGTTAATGATCACAAAATAGTAGCAAACTTAATTAAGAATATCTTTTCTAAATATTTCTTCTGCAAAACTTGTAACAACCATAGAAGTTGCATTGCCAAAAGTTAGCAAAGGGGTTCTTGACCACAATGGGAAGGCTGTCTATAAATTCCTGTTTTTACAGAGGCTGTGGAAGTCACTCTCATCTGGGCTATGAAAGCCTTCATTGCATGGCACCATGGCACAGTTTTACCTGCGTGTTGTACTTTGTTTTGTGCAAATCATTCTTCTAGTCTTTTCTACCCGCTCTGGATTTTCTTAAGCTCTACAAGCAAACACATCTCTCATTTTATTCAAACGATAAAGGGTTTTTAGTGGTTTCTAAGTTCCGTGTCTTCAGCACTTTAGTTGCTGGATAGGATGATTGCATCTATTTAATCAGTTGTTTATGCAACAGATCACAAGCCACTGTTACCATAAAATCTGAGACCTATCGTTATGATCTTACAGTATGTGAAGATACACATAGAATAGGGAAAATTTTGTATTCTTATTTTCTACATGGAAAACAGAGATACCACGCTACTACAGCAGGAAAGAAAGAAACAGTGGACAGGCTTTTCAGTTTACAAAACTTCCTTTCTGTGCTGAGTTTTCTGGTGATATATTTTAACTTCTGCACCAAGGTGCATAGATAGAGCTTGTGGTTGTCTGTCTAAGCAAGCAGACATATTATTAGGAGCATATTATGCGTAAAAGTACATTTTGATTAATTTTAGATTAATTTCTACCTTAATCTCATGTATAGATGCAAAAATACATTTAGTAACCTAATAAGTATTCCTTGGCTGTAATTTAAATATTAAAAAAAAGACAACTTAATTGCTTTAAGAAATCTACTGTTACTGTATTTTCTGTGACCTATCAGGTGAATGTTATGTACACCAATCACCGTTTTAGTGTTGAAAAAATTGCAATTACAAGAATAACTCGCATTTTAATAATGCTAAATGCTGTTTCATATGTAAGAGCCCATTATCAAGATGCATAATATTCAGATTTCCTTTCATTTAATATCAGAGCCAATGAAGAGAAAAAAAAAGACATATAACTTTATTGTCATCATATTTTCATTTCTGTTAAATATCACACTGAGTATGGTTCACATTTATCAACTTGAGTATGCAGCAGTTGTGAGCCATGCTTTTGTGTAATTTCTTTTATTAATTTTCCACAAATCAAATTATATGAGAAGAAAAAGGAGAAATAAAGATAATAGTTTCATAAATATCTTAAGGGCAAATCATAAATTGCATCACGAATCATCGTTATGTTGTCCTTTTTCTCTATCTTTCAGCTGGAGTAGAAGAATCAGAAATCCTCATATAATTTTACTATTTCTCTTATAATAAATCATACAATATGATTTAAATGGTTTTGCAGTCTACTCACTATATTCTTCCTTGCTGCTTTACATAGGTACTAAAAAATAAGCCTTTTTTTTTTTTTTGTGGAAGCAGGAGCATATATTTCAAAAGCACATGCAATCACAAAAGTATTCACAAAAACAAACTCCTGTCTTCAAGAATCATAGAATGGTTTGGGTTGGAAGGGACCTTAAAGCCCATCCAGTTCCAACCCCCCTGCCATGGGCAGGGACACCTTCCACTAGACCAGGTTGCTCCAAGCCTCATCCAGCCTGGCCTTGGACACTTCCAGGGATGGGGCATCCACAGCTTCTCTGGGCAACCTGTCCCAGTGCCTCCCCACCCTCTCCAGGAAGAACTTCTTCCTGATATCCCATCTAAGTCTACCCTCATATGATACACTAAATCTACACTCATAAAAAGAACATATGATACATTAGCTCACCACACACTGACTGACACACAGTCAGATCCCAAAAGCAGTAAACAATTCTGAGACCAGGTAGCCCAAGAGCCTGGAGAAAAATCACCGACCTCCTAACACACTAACAGAAGCACCTGCTTCCCTGTTAGCACCTGTGCCAAGATCTAACAACCCAACTATCAGCTAGCCCCAAAAGCCTTAAGGATCCTTCCGCCCTTGGGCCAACTTTGCACCTTCACAACCTCTGCGTGTGCAACCCCCAGCCTGACGTGCCATGGAATGGAGCAAGATCACTCGGCTGCTGTGGGCTGCCCAGCTCTGTGTAGGAGAACAGCTCGTTCCTGCCAGAAACCAGCCCAGACCTTTACTTTGAATTGCTGAGGTGCAGAACGTCAGCATCTTCTCCAGCTGTGTGTTTATGTACCACCTCTGTATGCTAAGATCTAAGGACATCAGCAGCTATGCTTTGTGCATCTTTAGCTAGGGAATATCCAGTGAGATCTCAAGCCTGATTGATTTTAAAAAGATGTTGAGAATAATGAGCTTGCCAGATGTCATGTTTCATAGCTTTTTAAATGTAGGTAGCTGAAGTCTAATGTCAGAAAGGAGGGCTATTGTACACTTCTGAGCAGCATTACCCAATGTCTTCTCACTTCAGACTGTGCTCGGAAACTACTGGTACAAGATAAATTAATTTCATCTTGACTGCTTTGTCAGTCAGTGTAAAAAGATATTAAATCACAATAGAAAAGACATTGTAATACAGTGATTATTCTCCTGGGGTATCCTAAAGCATGTAGAGCAGCCAAGAGTTTTATATAGAACAGGACAGTAATTATCTCCTGACAAGTACGCTCCCTGGAGATCACTTTAGAGCTATTTTAAAGATACTGTGGAGAAAAGCATGTATATATGTTGTACTAGAGGAAGACAAAGATGGCACTTTACAGTCACAAAAATGAGATTTAGCTGACTTGTGAGGTACACATTGATTAATTTAAAGTGTTAACAGCCAACTAAACACCTCTTTTCATTGAAGTGTCTTTATAACAGAGTGTAACAACCAGTTAATCACACTTGGAAGCTAGAGCACAAAAAAGTAGTTGGAAAACAACACACTCTTCAGTTATTTCACTTAATATAAACCACTTCCTTTGCGTTTTTTGCCTCTTAAAGGTACTTAAAAAAATTCAATGCCAATCTGCCATTAAAAAAAAAAAAAAACCAAAACACCACATTTGACACAAATGCGGAATATTGCTAAAGAGGGATTGTTGAAGCTATGGTTTGAATTCAGGGGAATGTCAGTGACTGACCTAAATTGAAATCTATTTACAACTCCTGCAATAAGATACGACGACTTTGCCATATGCCTCATTCCCATCTTGCAGTACACGTTTGCTTACACAGTTCTAACACTTGACTCTTTTAATATCTCCGGAAAGCTGCATATGGTTAGTGTTTCTCCTCTTCACACAAGGATAACAACTGAAGTAGTTTTTCTTCAGCCTAAACATTTTCCTTACACCCGACACACTTAATTTCTGTTTCTGTAATAACAAACTATGTCATAAAAGTATCATGTGTGCTTGAGACTCTGTGTGCGTGTGTGTATGTGGGAACTTTTTCCCCTGAACTCTCTACGCTTTCAAGTGTGACCTTCACAGAGTATACAGAAAATTGAATGCTGTATGCGTAAATATTTGCTTACAAATGTCATGTGTAAAAAAACCCCAAGCTTTTAAAATTACCATGATAACTGAAAAAAAATCAAATTAATTAAATTATAAAATACAAGTGTTCATGTGTCAGTGCTAAGCAGGCTTTAAAAGCAAATTCTCTAACTGGATGTTTAGACAAATATTATTGTAGAATACATCCACATTTGCAGATTTAAGACAGGATATTATTGTTATTTTTATCAAGAATCATAAGAACACAAGGTTAGTAACATATACCGGTGGGTGCAATATGCACTCTTCACGTGTAGTAAGTCAGGAGGATCAAAAACTACAGTACTACAATACTGATTACTCTTTTGCATAGCATGGAAATGAAAATATGGTAATGATGTATTTACATTTTTTTGCAATGTCTCCCTAGGTCATATGCTGATAGTGAAACAGGACAGAAAAATAAAACAAACAGGGAACATGATTTTCAGGATATTATTTACAAATAGGCATTATGAAGTGCCAGCCTATTTGTATTTCCATTTTTTTTACTTTTTCCCTACCCAGTCTCACTAATATATAAGAATGGAAAGGAATGGCATTACTTCATCATCAGTACTCTTTTCACATGCTTTAATAAAGGACTAAAATACATTTAAGAGCTCAAGGACGCCTTAAAACAAATAGAAGACAAAGGAAGAAGTCAGAAATTTATGCAGAAAAAGGTAGAATTCATCCTTGGAAAAGGGCTAGCACATAGTCCATGTCCCATTTAGGTTTTAATCTGACAACTTCATTGACTCTCATGATATCCTGTGCCCAACGTCTGCTCCCAGGATGCATTTCACACAAGATAATGGAATACAGAACAAAGGCCAAAGCAAGCACTAAGAGCTGTAGTGTTTACAGGACATGTATAAAGTATGTTCTGCCTAGACACAAGCAAATTTGAAGTAGCATGTGTAGATGCACCCACGGGTTAAGGATCCAAACGAACCACTAGTGCTTTTTTTTCTTTCCTGAACTTAACTGAAGAGGAGGGACTTGCTGTGTCCTGTGAGATACTCTTAACACATTATTCCCTCTCTAGTATTCTGTTCTTCAGCGCTCCAGTACCACACATCAGGCGTTATACCCTATCTCACCTACAATGTCCCCTGTGTCTTTGCAAAGTAAAGTTCTGCGTATGAAAGGCTGAAGATGACCTCCGACAGATGACTCGGGATCACCAGGGTTTCAACCTCACCACAGTTTAACCTTTAGGTAAAGACCAGTCTGTGAGAAGCAGCATTGCTTTTCTTCAAATGTCCTGGGTAGTTTCTGAAGACTAATTCCACTGTTCATGTGTAAGTAGAAAGCAAGAACCAGGAAATGCTAGTTTTAGGAAACAGAATATTTTCTAACAGAATTGGAGCTATTTAGCAAGCAGCACAAAAAATGGGGTTTGTGTTAATAAAACCGATATGTCCACGATCTATGTATTTTAATTTAATTTAATTTTTTTTTTAACTGTGTGGGATGTAGCTTTTAAAAGTCTCTTAGCTTTACCAGTGGTGGTGTTTCACTTCACCATGGTTTGTAATTATCTATTTACACTAACATAACAAATGTGGTGCCTCTAGCAGAAAGCTAAAGGTTGATAAGAAACAAAATGAAAAAGCACCTAAATGTTATACTAGTCAGCAAGATTTTCAAGTCTGTTAAAATTAATACAAGCTATCATTAGAGTACGCTACAGTTCAGTGCTTCATAAATAGGAAACCAAAAGCAGCAATGCTTTTTGTACCTTTTAGCTTGATTTTTATGGTTTTTTTTTTAATCTTCCTTTAACAAATCAGTATATACAACAGCTCATAAAGCTTCCACTATAGACCAGCAGTATAATAATTTGCTATGTGCTTCCTGAGCCACTTACAACTGGAATGATTGAAAAATATATTCTAATTACAGAAAACACAACAGCCGAGAACAAAACATTATCTCTCTCAGTGCTCTAAGGTGAAGATGGGTACCTCTTCAATACTTGGCCTGTTTCATTCAGACTCAGTTGTGTTCTCAGAGGAAAATAAAGTAAGTTTCTTCCACTTCTGCCTGCTGAGTCCTACGTGTCCTGAAGATTAGTAAGGTTCCTTCCAATTGGTGATTGTGGTTTTCTAAACCAAAATAAATTATCAAAGTACATCTTTATGTACCAAAAAGCATGAAAAAGGGCTTCAGATTGAGTGCTGAGAATGGTTCAGAAAATGGCACAGTGGGAAAATCTGTGCTGATTAATTTCAAAATTTACAATGTTCATTCAAAATACATGAACACATAATTTTATCAGACTAGAAGGTGTTAATTCCCACTGTATTTTAAGTCACTCACTACCTCAACCACTTGCAGTGAAGCTTTCCAGATATGTTAAACAATTAAAAGCCTTGAGAATACAAAAGGAGGTGAGAGTATTTGGTAGAACATTGAGTTATTAAAACATTTCAAAAACATTCAAAATTCTGAATGATGAATTTATTCAAAGAATCATAGGAAATTTCTTAATAAAAGTCCTATTCAGGAAAGCATACATCTCTTACTCAGATACCTATAGTACAATCACACACATTACTGCACTAATAAATATTTGATTCACTTGACTGACAAAAATATGTAAAAAACCCATGGAAAACTATGTGAGATTAAAAATCTGCAATCCCAGTGGCAGTCTTAAACTTTGTTTTCTTAAATAAACAATTTTCAAGAACTATCAAATGTCCCTGGTCCGACTAACAACTGTTAAACAGAGGGGGAAAAGATTTGGCCCACATGGGTCTGAAGGTGTGATTTTAGGCTCTTCAGTGATGCAAGGGTTTAACAGACAATGAAATATATAAAAACCTTAAAAGATACAGTTGTAAAAATGGCCATAATATTTTTAGTTTTCACATAATATTTAATATCCACACATTAGGACTTTTTTTTTTAATTAAAGGTGCCAATTTCTAGATAAAATCAAGAAAGTTTTTTTTTTCCTCAAGTGCTAGAAGTAGCTAGATGAATGAATATCATCCCCTTTTTTTGTACAAAAAATGAAACATTTAGAATGAGAAAATGCATCAGGACCAATCCAAAATGAAATTTTTCAGTTGCAATCTGAGAACTCTCCTGCAAGTTAACAGGATTTCTCTGCTTAGGAGATGCAATACTAAGCCATTAATTTTACTGTGTTAACGAATCATTTCAAAGTGACCATTTCTAAAAAACACAAATGAAAATAAATATCAATAGGTAACATTGTCCAGAGCTTTTGTGAGTTGGATCTTTCTCTCCTTTTCCTTTTCTAAAAGAGGCATTTTTCCACATGCTTCATGCATGTATTTTCATCACTGCAAATATTGAGAGGGCATCTGGAAACAGACTTAATCTCAGAAAAGCAGAGGTGTCAAATGGAGTAACCAAAGTCCAGAGAAGTGTTCCCCTATTGATAGATGATTCATTCTGAAGTGGTCACTGAGTCAAAACTTGTACCACCTTTTGCTCAGCAACGTGATAAAGGGTGTTCTGTTGTTATGATGTAACCAATCATCGAGGAAGACATGCACAAATTCATGAAATATCCACAAAACGGAATGTAAATGTAATGACAGATCATGAGAGCTGTGAGAGATTCAGCAATTCTACCAGCATATTCCTATAAAGATTTATACTTCCCTGAAAACAAGCATGCCTCAGACTCAAGGGTACAATCTGCAAGAAAAAGTCCTACTTCCGTGGTTGAAGATGAGGATAGGGCCAGTGAGTTTATCTTGTTACTCAATTTGGGCTTATTAGTATGCAATGCTTTCTTTTCCAACCTGTAGAACAAAGATAAGTAGCGGCTGGAAAGCTACAAAGTACAAAGGTTAACGGCAAAACAAAAAATTAATGAAGAATAAAGCCTGCTATTTTCATTATAATGAAGTCCATTTGATTTCAGCTTTAAGAGAAAGTTATTTTAGGCTCTCTAGTGATGCAAGGGTTTAATAGACAATCATATATTAAAAGAATGAAAGAAAATAGGTGTAAAAATGGTCATCGTATTTCTGTCATCAACATGCTTTAATCCTAATCAGGATTCTGGAAAGGGTTCACAATTTAAATTTAATATCACATTGGCTTATAAAACACCTGAATTTTGCTTTGGTATAAGTAATTCTAGAAAAACCCAATCACTCCCAAGTTTTGTGATTTTGTATCAAAATAGAACTCAAAGCCTCTGCTTGACCTCAGACTGTCTCATCAAGGGTTTCTTGCGGTATGTCTTTTGCACCACTGCTGCCTGCTACTCCCTGATACCCAGCCTGGGGAATGGCCTCCTGGCACCCAGTTCCCATCCTGAACCAGGAGCGTCCATCTCCCACACAAGCAGAAAAAGGGGAAAACCTCGGCTAGTCGCCAGTCCCAGGCCTATCACTCTGACCGCTGTGTGGCCACAGTCCCTGCAAAATTCTAGTTCTGTTTTGAGAGGGTGCCAAAGGCAGTATGTAAAATTTCCCTGGTTATGGTTTGAAGGTTAAAAAGCTGGAGCATTTCTTCTGGCACAGAAATACGAAACACCTCGTGGAGGTGAACGCAATGGCTGACAGGAGCTTTTGCGGAGTGCCATCACACTGAACTGTCAGGCACTGGTTTGTTCACGAATCTTGTGAATCTGTAAGAATGCTACATGCAAAAATCCTTCCCCTGTGGTACATCTCCAACACCCTTTTCTCAGGAGCTTTGAAACTTAGGCTTCACTGCCTTTTCTCATTAATTTTTGAACACTGGAGCAGGTACGGAGAATTCTGTTTGTCTATCTTGTCACTGCCCGGTAAATGAAATTCACCGCTAAAATGTCACAGAGCCCAAACCCCCTGAACAGTGTTACAGACTCTTTTCTTTCAGTTGGGAAGATAGGGTTATCTGTGAATAAAGTCCTCATATCCTCAGCAGCAGTCAGTTCAACAAAATTATTTTTTCAGTGTTTTGCTGAGTTCGAGCATGCTGTAAACTTTGGACAATTCTGCGTCAACTTCATCTGACATCAATGTAGTATTAATGAATCTGACCCTCTGATTCTCAGCTCTTAAAACCACCAGCACGGGTGTAATGAACTGACACATCGTTTAGTATACATTTTTTAAATCTCATTTAATTTTATTGTAGATTTTTTTTGTCTAAAACCTTACGATTTTATTGAGCAATTAAACTGTGTATTGAATCAGGGGGAAGAAATGGCCATAAAAGAGCAATAAGCTAAGCAGTAATTTCTAGACAGAAGTTGCATTTTTATTTCCTCCATCATAATAGGAACAAGTATTTGTTTTGTAGAATAAGATGCGGAGTCTTCTAAAAAGCTGAAAATGACAATTGATTTTTTTTTTTTCCTTGAGTGAGATTAAGTTTAGAGTGCTTGGAATAATAAACTGCTGCTGCGGTACTGGCCTTATCAGATCAATCAGTCAAAAGAAATGAAGAATAGTCGGTGGAATCTTTTTCTACAACCATTTTGCTGACTGATGGCTGCTTTCAAAGCATCACATACTGAATTTGTTTCAGAAAGAACCTCTGCTTGAATGTGAACATTTTAAAGGTAATCTTGTTGCTGCCAACAAACTAGTGAAATACTGTATCTGTTGTAAACAGTTCTGATTTAAAGACAGGTGACTGGAGACGTCTTTGTGATGGTAGAATGACTACAAGTGAAATTTAAAGATGATGTTTAAAAGTGTAAAGCATTATGTACAATATCTAAGTATGTCTTCACATATAAAAATTACAAAATTTGGTTTTAACAAATGGGAATTTGAAAGACATTGCTATTTGTAAGACAATATCAATGATTTTTATTTCACTTATCACCTCCATTATTAAACTGCCCTGGTAGATTCTACGGTATATTTCTAGGCACCATGAGTAAGGAAGGAAAAATGTACCCTTAAAATAGTTACACAAAACTGCTTAAAATTTTTTAAATGCCCTGGCTGATAGGTATATAGTTTGAAGGAAAAATTAAACCACAAAACTACATACTGCTAATCTATGAAGAAATTCTTCTTTCTTTTTCCGCTAGTAATTAAATGTCACTGGAAGAATTCAACAATATATCTTCTAGAAAACACCTCATTAAAAGTATCTATATTATAAATACTTACCTACTTAATTAATTTCACTTTTAGTCAACACCAATACCTTAAAAATATTTTGAGTAGAGACAACATTGCTTAATTTGCATATTAAATGTTAAACCATTAAATTATAAAAGTTACAGAACCTCATAAAATGGAAGAATAAGCTGCTCTGCTCTTCATCCACATAGCAGCACAGAAGACAGAAACATATGACAAGTTGTTTTAAGATTCAGTAACAACTAACAGGTTTATGAACATGCTTAAGAATTGGCTAAGGCGTGAATGCTCACAGATGTGCTTCAATATCCAGGAGAATCCTGGTACCAATAGCATAATAATTCTAGTAGACCAAACTCTTTAATCTTTATGTATATTTTAAGTAAACCATTTATTATTTTAATAATACAAGTTTCTATAGGATTATAATCTTAGCCTTTATAAAATAAAAATTTTACTGATGTGTTTTTTGTTTGTGCTTTCTATGAAAAGCACAGGCACATGCAGCTGTTGCAAGACTTTTTTAAAGACATTCTTACACGGCAATACAAACATTCTCATCAAGCCTGATGAGCAGAAATGACAAGAATGTGCTTTTCATTATTATTATCCTTTAGTTTACAACAGATTGAAAGCTTTCTGACTACCTAAACAGTTCCTATCAGTGGATACTTATTTTATTAAATCAAAACATATCAGCAAAACCTATCAGCATCACTGGCATTTAGGACAAAATGTTGTCAAGAGTTTTCTTTGCAGTAAAATTACATCCTTTATTTTGAATACTGAATTCAATCATGAAATCAAAATATATTACTATACTGTACTCAAAAGGAGCATAATGTAGCTGTGACAATGCAATGGTTTGAAGTTTTCCAATAACATCAAAACTCAGCACTTAAATCCAAAACCAGTTTGTTTCCAGAATATACTAAAAATATTATGCAATTATACTTTTGGAATGTTCTTTTTTAAATATCTTTCCCAAGAGATTTTGGCTGCATGTTTCAATTTAAGAATAGAAAAATAATTTCAAAATAATTATACTTATTTCTGATGAAACAGTCATTTCGAATTTTGACAAGTCTTGACTGCAGTCACGCTCCAGCTGATGATTCATCTCTTTTACAGGGCACTGTAGTGCACTGTGTGGAAAACTGAGGAGTTATAACACTGAACTCTAATGGCTCTTAGATCAATAAAGCACTGTGACATGCTGTACTCCCAGGTGAAAGGAAATTGAGCTGGCAATTGAGATCTTGGATCTGCCAGTTCCTTACATTTACAGAGACATTATTATTTAGACTGGTTGAAAGCAATATTCTAATATAACCAAAGGTCAGGGTTGAGTAATAAATCTGAAGCTAGAGTCAGTTTATCATAATACTGCCATGTAAAAGTCACAATGCGTAAGTAAAGGTCAATTTTAGCAAGTCATATTCAACTGTTTTTTCCTTTGGGGTCTGGTAAAAAAATCCATCTGCATGATGTGATAAGTTGTCCTGGTTTCAGCTGAGATAGAGTTAATTTTCTCCTTAATATCTGCTACAGTGCTGTGTTTTGGATTTAGTATGAGAATAATGTTGAAAATGGACTGATATTTTCAGTTGTTGCTGCTAGTTGCAGCACTTATGCTAAGTCAAGACCTTTTCTTTTCTCAGACCACCCACCAGTGAGTAGGCTGGGGGGACAGAAGAAGCTGAGAGGAGACACAGCTGAGACAGCTGACCCCACCTGGCCAAAGGGATATTCTATACCGTATGGTATCATGCTCAGTATATAAAGCTGGCGGAAGAAGAAGGAAGGAGGAGGATGTTTGGAGTGATGGCATTTGTCTTCCCAAGTAACAGTTATGTGTGATGGAGCCCTGCTTTCCTGGAGATGGCTGAACACCTGCCTGCTGATGGGAAGTGATGAACGAATCCCTTGTTTGGTGTTGCTTGTGTATACAACTTCTGCTTTACCTATTAAACTGCCTTTACCCCAACCCATGAGTGTTCTCATTTTTACTCTTACGTTCTCTTCCCTGTTTCACTGGAAGGAGCTGTGTGGTGCTTAGCTGCTGGCTGGGACTAAACCACAACATAAGTAAATACCAAAAGGTATAGCAATCACTAAATATCATATTAAAAAAATATTTTATCTAATTTTAATCCTGCTGTGTATCAGATTCTTAGAGACTGCAGCACCATTCCAGTCTGGGCTTTCAATTTCTCAGCTCATCACCAAGTTAACCACTCTCCTCAACTACTAAGCTTGAAGATTATTACTTCATTGTACAGATATTTCTCTGGTCTTCCAGAGTTTCATTACTTTTTATGTTCCACTGAAGGCATTGAGGGATTATCCTAGCTTTTAGGAAGATCTTCACTTAGTAGGCAAGCTTTTATAGCTGAAATGATGCTATGTGAATCAGCCTGCCTTGCTGCAATTCTTTCTTGTAGACTTTGAAACTGATGTAAACCATGCCCTTCTGTCGGCAAGGACTGATGATCTGAAAGCTCTACTCTAGTCAAATAGCTGCAAATACAAAAGCATTCACATGCCACTCCTCCTTAGGAAAGCACATTTCAGCTGGAGTCCTGTTCCACAAATCATGATTTGCTATCCAAACCCACAGTCTTGAGAGAACAGCAAGAGAAACGTGGGAGGTGTTTTACACTGAGAAATAGTGTGAATATTACTGTTTGAACATTACAGACTGCTGAGCACTCAAAATAACGTACCATAGAAGCAGTAGTACAATATAGCCTCACACTGTGCAATATGATGCAACTGAGCATTGTAGTTGCTGGGTGAAGAATCTGCACTGTGAATTCAGGAAGTGTGCAAGATCTGTGAGTTATTTGTGTGTAAAGTACTAATGTAAACATAGCTGATCCTAGGGGAAAAAAAGGAAAAAGAAAAGCCTTGTAACACACAGATGACAATCTATGTCCATTAAATCGCCCTAGGTTTCCAGACAGAAACTCTAAGGCGGCAGTCAATAGCACCCTGGCTCGTATCAGAAATAGTGTGGCCACAAGACTGAGGAAGCGATTGTCCCCTTGTACTCAGCACTATTTGAACCTCAAATACGGTGTTCAGTTTTGGGCCCTGACTTCGAGAAAGGCACTGAAGTGCTGGAGCATGTCCAGAAAAGGGCAACGGAGATGGTGAAGGGTGCAGAGCACAAGTACTGTGAAGGGCAGCTGAGGGAGCTGGGAGTGTTTAACCTGGAGGGGGCTGAGGGGAGACCTTACCGCTCTTGACAACTAACTGAAAGGAGGTTGCAGAGAGGAGGGTGTCAGTCTCTTCTCCTAAGTGATATGCAATAGGACAAGAAGAAATAGCCTCAAGTTGCACCGGTTAGATTGGATATTAGAAAAAATTTCTTCACCAAAAGGGTTGTCAGGAATTGGAACAGGCTGCCCAGGGAGATGGTTGAGTCACCATCCCTGGCGGGATTTAAAGGGCGTGTAGGCGGGATGCTTAGGGACATGGTTTAGTGGTGGACTTGACAGTGCTACATTAATAGTTGGACTCAACAATCTTAAAGGTCTTTTCCAAAATAAATGATTCTAGAATTCCATAATCTAGCAGTAAGTCATGCAGAGAATATACCTTCCCCAGGGAGTAGCAACCATGCAGTGCAATTTTCTGGACTTCTTCCTAATTGTGTTTATTATCAGAGGTGCACTGAGATTTTTGGCTTCTGTAGACATTTATGTCACAAGCAGCATTATAAAAACCTATGTGGAGGTTTCCCAAGTATTATTGCTATTTATCACCTTTCCTCCTTCCCACTTCCTATACCTTATCAGAGTGTTTATTATACAGATGCTGTAAACCAACAGAAATTCAACTGGTGAAGACTATGTCCACTCTAATCTGTTATTTCAGGAGTAGAAGAGGCCATGCAAAACTTCTTTACTTATAATGGCACATTTTCCTACAGAGAAGAAATCTCCAGAATTCTCCCTTTTCATTTGCATTAGCCCAACCACAGCAGTATTTTCTTTAATTCCTGCGGTAATCGGATATGATAACCTTTACGCTATTTGTAATTATTCAAGTGGAGCTGCCTGCATCTACCAAGATCCCTACTTTTTCATGTAACATCCATTCTGGGCACTCATAAAAAAACAGAAATAGTAAATACCACCTGTTGTTTTTTCTTCCCTCCCCACCATCAGGTATTTGTACACATGGATAAGCCTGAGCCTTCTTTTCTCTGGGCTGAACAATCCCAGCTTTCTCTCCCTCTCCTCACACAAAGGTGCTCCAAACCCCTTGTGACTTTTTTGCTGGACTGGCTTCAGTATGTCCACATCTCCCTTGCAGAGAGGAGCCCTGACCTAGGCACAGCACTCCAGATGTGTCTTACCAGTGCTGAGTAGAGGAGAAGAAAAATTCCCTATGTTTTGAAGATTATTATTTTACCCATATAAAGTAAAAAAAAAAAAACTTTTTAAAAAGGAAGTCTGGGTTTTTTAATATCTTTCCAATATCTTCATATTAGTCCATAACATACTATTTTGTAATTCTTGGAAGTTTACTCAAGAACTATTACTTAGATGTTAGTTTCACTTGGTATTTCTGGGACCAGGTGAGAATACGTTCCACATGTTTATCAACCCCAAATTGCTAGTCACTACGATTTTCTTGGGGTACTTTATCTCCCATGATACCTGTGTGCTACGATACCTCTCTGCATCCTGCTTCTGCACAACACTTTCTGCCACTTCTGTTTCCCCACATGCATATGCTACTGTGAAATCTATTAGACCAATCAAATACTTTTCATTTTGTGAAAATTGATTACTTTTTCATCACTAAAATACTCTCAGAGGTGAATAACTACTAAAAGAAAAAATATTAATACAAGTTTTATAACAAGTTGTTATAACCAGTATTTCAGCGATGTCTCTTGGATGGAGTATGCTAAACTTCCACATACCATAACACACCATATATGTATTTCTTTACAGTTCCTGGCTTCAGACATAATCAGGGCAAATTTAGATATACTCATAGTGTTAGTGGGGAAAAAATATAACATTAATTCCCACACTAATTAATAAGAAAACCCAAACACCAACAAAAACCAAAACCCAAGCAAAGATAAAGAAAAGTTGTGGATGCCCTTGATGCACTCTGGTGTGTCTGTGTTGAGTATTGGTCATGATGGAACAAGAAACAGCTCTTCAGACAGCTCTCGATATCATGTGCAGTAATCTTAATATTTATAGTTATCTGCTGGTTACAGTTAAATACTCTTAAATATAATGGCTTAGCTCCAGCTTATCACTGCAAGCTCCATTACCTTGCAAGTACCCATCATAAATGCTACCATTTGCCATAACCTTCCTTTTGTGATACTGGTTGTAATTCTTCCAGAGTCAACAGTCGTATCACTGTTTTCATCATATCCATCATTTGAACTCTATTTTACCTGATGAGAAAGTGCCTTTGATTCTAACTAGATCAAGTTTACTTTGGTCTTGCTTTCATTCTACTTTGTTGTAGGCTCCATGGCTAAATTGCTTTTGCTTCATATTGTGGCAGAACTCAACGACAATGACAAATTTTACATTTCTTTTAAGGGTAGGGCACTCAATCAGGTTAAATGTAGGAATATAAGCTTCTTAATTATTTATGTTACTGCTCTGAAGAACCATTTATCTTTTAAAAATAACATACCTGCGTTTTAAAAGGCACTGAATGGGTTGTTGGCTCTGCTGTTACCTAAACAGAGAACATGAACAGTAATTCAAATGCACAATCACTGTTGTGGGGGAGCTTTGGAATGATTTGGGCTTCAAGCTTTCTCATTTGTGAGCAAGATTTTTTTCATGAAATTGAGCTGTCTACTTACTCATATTTTATTGTGCTAGGAGTCATTAGGACTCAAGGATGTGAGAGTCATGAGAAATGGGTAGTTCATTTGTAACAAGTTCTTACTGTTATGCATCTCTTTCCAATTTAGGATTATTCAGATTTCTTCAAAATTATTCAAGAATATTTTATTATTATGAAATCTTCCTTGTGTGTTAACACCACATCGGTAACCCTCAACCTATTCCCTTCTCACGATGACCCCACCTCTAAGGCATTCCTTAAAAACTATGAAGTAATTTATCTCTGATTCTTAACAAATATTTTAAGACTCTTCCCCTTCTCCAAATATCCTCCGCCTTCAGAAAACAATGGCAGCTCATGTTGTTTGGGAGTAGCCCTTTAAAGGATTGCTTTGAACTACTGAAGGTCTTCTGTATCACCATTAAGGATTTAGCAGTTCTCCTCCATCATTTTGGCTTCAGATAATCTTTATTTAACCACCTATGGGCATTGTTACCTGGGAAACAATTTCTTACATTCAACAAGTTGATTCTTGAAGTGTTTATTTTAAGTTTAAATGTGCCTAGGTCTGGATAGACATCTTTTATTATAAATAATTTTTTTTTAGTACGTTAATAAAATACTACATAATGCAGACTCATGAATACACTGCTTCATTGTGAAAAAGGATAAACTTGACCGTATTGTGCATTAATCAATGTTGGTGTGAGAAAGAGTAACTTAAGTGACTTAACTGAAGTTATTCAGATTTATTGGGAAATTTACAAAAGCAGAAATAGAGTTTAATTTAATCTAGCTTTCAGAGATGATATTTTCAAGAACAGGAGAAAAGAACAGTCTCACAGTATCTTGGCTAATGAATTATATAATGCCATTAATGTAATTTGGTTTCAACAAATTAAAAATAAATGAAGGTATATGGTCCAAAGAGAGATCTGTAAATTTTAGGCTATTTTCATTTTTTCTTTTCGGAGCTTAACTGTTCTCCAAAACATTTACAAGTAACTTGGACTTTTACAAGCCATTTTGAACATTAATACTTCTATTTGGCCTTCAAAATCTTTGTTGAAGATGAAATTACTCCGAGTTGGCTTTATGCTTCACAAAGGAGTCCTTCTGGCTTGACTCTTTTTTTTTTTTCCTCATATTAACAGAAGTGTGACAGTAACAGAAACAACTGTTCCAGTTAGACAAGACTCTGAGAACTGATGGATGATGTATTTTATTATTTACTACAGTCCTGTGTTTTTATTTCTAAAATGTCATTAACTTTTACTATAATCTACCTACCACCCATAATTTGTCCTTGGTGATGGGAATGTTATAATGATAATGTGCAAGTCCTTGAACTGTTAGTTAATATTATAGACAGAGAACAGGAGCAGAATGTGTGCAGACAGCAAATATTTCATTTCAGAGCATGTCAAATACCCATGGTAGCTAAATTTATAAAAATTGATAGTTTATCGAAGTTGCATGAAGCTTCTCCCTGACTACAAAAGGTATTGGTAGATATTTCACCACGTGACCTGGGTGACAAAAACTGTATGCTGTAATTATATCTCCATATGTATTATTGCTAATGGGTGAAAAGAAACAGCTGTAAAACTGTGGCTCTGTCTTGTGAAAGGAAAACATCAACAGGGAAAGCAGACACATGATGTTCTGAATTTTCAGTTAGCCTCACCTATGCTAACATTAAAGAAAATCCTAAAAACTGCGGTCCTAGAGACTGCTAAATTTTTCATTATAAGTAGCATATGCTCATTTTAACTAGATTTCAGAATAACAGAATTGCAGTTTAACACACAAAATTATTTCCATGCTGTTAAAACCTGAGACTTTAATACCCTTCACCAGGAAATACTGAGACCTGAAGGAGAGGTCAGTGTAATGTTTATCTGACTTTATCATATATAGTTTCCTAACACTGAGGTTCAAGCAGCAATGGACTGTGTTTTTAAATTTGGAAGTCTAATTGGAACTTTATGGGACTAAATTTAGTGCCCTGGGCCTCTAGTTTCCAATACCATTGAAAGGTAAACCAACATTTTTGTAACTTGATAATTTAGAACTCATTTTAGGTTGAACTACTTGGTTTTATTTGTAGAAAAATCTCATAATTAACAATAAAGCCCACCATGGTTGCATTTCTTTCTCTTCACACTTAAAAGAACACAGTGAATGGTTAATCATACAGCCTCACTGATAAGTACGTTTTTCATTAAAGCCTTGTGAGTGGCCATGATAAGAAAGCAAAACAAGACACAGAAAATTCCTTGACTGCATTTAGAAAGTGCATAATATAAAGAAAAACAAAGTTAAAAGAAATCTCCAAACTGACCCTGAAAATACAAGTTAATTCTTAACGCACCTATTTGACAGGTACTGCATGACGGTTCTGGCAGGCTTACAGAATGCTTGCAAATGAAAAAGGGGGGTGGGTCTGGAAATAAAGCTCACTAATTACCATTTTTGGTATCTCAGATGCAAAGGAGAGCATAGACATAAACATCATTACTATCGTATCTCTAGCAATATGAGATGCGGGAAGAGAAATGAGAAATGTCGGAGATTCATTCTGTACAAACCTTGTTAAGGAAATAGATGACAGTCCATGAAAATCAAGTCAATCTTCTTTCTCTCATGAATGTTCACATCGCTTATTAAGCCCCCAAGTCCCCAGGTTCCCTAAGATCCTCTAACATTAAAATTTAGGAGTTGTGTATTTAAGAAAACCGTTACGGTGTAGCATTTCCCTAACTCATGCTCCAGGCTCCTGTTCAGTAGCTGAATGACATCTAGTTTTATACACTGCTGTAACCTGGGTGCAGGCTGACTTACAGGTCTCACTGGCCTTTCAAAATACAGCACTGGAACCCTTCCAGTGTCCCAGGAGTTCTGCATGACGCTGAACATTCGATGTTGCTTGAAGCACAGATGAAATATACAGTGGCAGGCTTGGGCTGGGTATACCTCTCTCTGGATTTTGCAAGTAGGAGTGCTTTTTGGCTCTTGCACCCAATTTTCCCCTGCAGTATTCTAACTACAATCTTGTTTTCCAGCAGCTTGCACATAAGACATAATTGGGTGTAAAACACAATTCCACAGGGACCTAACCTTAGTATCAGATTTTGATCTGATTTAGATCATAGAGGTGACTCTTTTTCTCAGAATTTATGATGTGCTAGGATAAAGGGAAAGAAGAATTAAATTGAAATTAATGTTTGTGGTTGTAAGAACTCCCTCATTGTTTCTAATAACAAAAATGAAATATTTCCAGAGATGAAGGAGTCACTGAATATGATCCTGGCCCTTTCAAGGCATAGAAATATATCACAGATACACACCATTTAAATTCATGTTGAATGTAGTATGTCCTCTAATGCAAAACATTAAACTTAACACTTTTCTTACATAACAATAACTTATCAGAAAAGCTCTTAGAATAAATACTGTTGAACTCTTGCTCTCAACATGAAGAAGATGAATTTTCACATTAAAACAAAGACCTATCGGTGTAATCACTTCGGAGCATTTAAGTTGTGACCATAAATTTGCAACTGCAGAACTGCTCTTGCAGTTTCTCTGGTATTATATAGACTATTAGTGTCTCTATAATGTTCTGTTTCTGTGTGCACTATGAGCTGCTATATATATAACTCATGATGCGTTATGCGCACGTACTGTCACTGTCTATAGGTTAGATATACTCTTATAGAGACAAATATTAGGAATAAAAATGGTCGTGTGCCTATTTGAAAGCTAGCACTCTTTCTCCCAAAGACCGATTATATAGTGATAGACTAGATAGTGATGAGAAATGAGATTATGATGGTAGGATGAAAATGAAAAATAATGAAAGACAGTACTAAAAGTAATTTTGATGTTTCATTGGTGCAATTGCTGAAAGTGTGAATATTTTTAAAAGGCTGCACAGTATGAAAGAATTTCCACAAAATGCCAAAAGTATGAAAAGAAAAAAAACTAGGAAATACTTCATAACATATATGCCTTGTGGGCCTTCTTTCCAGAAAATGAAAACACTCTTGTAGATTTTGCAATTATGGGATTAAAATGTATTCAAAGATGACCTCCAGCATTCTTAGCATTGTTACATATGCATAGGTCAATACATTCATAATGAGAGAAGTGTAAAATTGCTCAGATGAAGTGTCTGACTAGTGTGTCTTCTGCACAAAATCCAATACAAAGGGTTGCATATAAACAAAAGATGAGTGAGCTATCTTAGTGGCTTAATTATGGAGGAGATAGCTTGGGCTCTGCTGAAGCAGAAAGTGTTGTCTACAAGGATGCTTAGTACCAGAACACTTCAGTACTGAGATACTGCATTTGTTAAACACGTTTTACATCAGGACAAAGATACTCTACAGTCTCTATGTGATGCCACAAGGAAAATTTACCAATACTCATTACAACTAGGAAAGTATCAGAACTTGGCTGCAGTTTTCCAACAGTCCAAGTCTAAAACCGCGAGCATCAAAATCCGCTCAAATTCCATCTTATAATGTGGTTTAAGTACACTGTCTTCTAAAGTTTTTGATCTTAAAGTTTCTTCAATGTATCATATTTATAAAAAAACTTTTCACTTTCAGCACACATATTTAGCCTGCTTAAGAACCACAAACCACATTTTCTTCCAGCAAATCCCCCAAAGATCTCCATTCAAAGTTCTTTAATTTTGCCTCAAAAAGGATGGGACTTGCAACAAAGAAGAATCACTTGTTTCCAGAACAGTCATGATGCCACTGCTAAACCCCCTTGCAGAGAGTCTACATACTAATGCATCACTTATGAAACGGGGGAACCACTCATTTCTCCACTATATTTCTCACCTCCCAGGATAGCAACTTCAGAACATGTGGCCTCAGGCAGGACCTACCAGTGAGGAAAAGATGATTCTCACAATAGAAAGAAGCACAGTCAGACCTGATGAAATTCAAATACCTAACTTATGTTATCAACCTCCTAATCCAATTTTCTTTTTAACAAACATTAGAATTCTGATAGAGACCAGTGTTTCTGTGCAAGTGTTATAAAATACCTTAAGAATAACATCTCTCTGAAAACATCAGTTCTATTTTTGGTTGGTTTGTTTTTAAGGAAACAGCTTGTTCCAGAGAAGGTAACTTTTAACTGCTTTGGTTCCTTTGCTAAGTCTCTCTTTAGAATACAGTAGTGGGGATTCACTGTCTTCTACACTTGGAGACCCAGAAGAAGAGCTAGGAACCATCTTCTCATTATACAGCAACAGTTAAGATGGAATTGCACAATGGAAAAAATTAATAGGAAACTGAAAAAAAGGAGGAATAAACAAAGTTCATAGAAAAATATAACAACCTTACAGTACATTGTTTAGGTGTAGAAGAAATAATAATTTTACAGAAAATTTAGGCCTTTCTCTCATAACCTGCACCAGGCTGCATAGGAAAGGACAAGATGTTATTATATTATATTATAAATTATATATTATACACGATAATTTATATTATTTTTCTTATTCTTTACATTCCTGTTTATGTATTTATTATTTTAACATCTTATTTTTTAGCATACTTCTGTATTTTATCTCTGCTTTTGAAACAGACGACATTGCTTAAAAAACCCTTACTTTTTATTTTGTTTTGTTTTGCTTGATCCTCAGATTCTTGTTTATATAGATAGAAATGATCATCTTTAAAATAACTAATGTCCTTGTAAATGTGAAAAGAGAAATATGGAAGAAGCAAAAATAAGCTTTTAAAAAATGTCTTATCTTTTCTATTTTTCATAAGCCATTGAATTAAGGGTGTAAAAAAAATATAGAAAAGTATTAAAGAGCCTCAGAATATAAGTATGTAAGAATTCAGTTATTTTTAGGAGAAGCTTTTTGGTTTGTTCTAAATAACAATCAAACCCTATTTAAAAAAGAATATATCCCTTGCATCTGTTGTCCTATGAAACTATAAATACTTTTAAAAAAATATTTAAAAATAACTTTACTTTTGAAGGTCAACATGCTTATGAAAATACCCTGTATACAAAAAATACTTGGTTTCATAATAAAAGAGTATTACTATAGTGACAATTCAAGTTGTTATGGTAACTAGGTCTGTAAAAGGATAAATGAGCTTAGAAAATGTTTAGGTATTTCACCCTGCAGAATTTTTATATGAAGTTTTTCTATTAAAATTCTTTAGAAATAATTCAGAGGATAAAGTATGGAACAAAATAAGTACAAAGTCATCTTTATTGCTCTGAAATATAAACACTTACTATGTTTAGACTCGTTATGTGTTAATGGATATGCAACATTTGTATACTTGGAAAGAAAAGGGAGAACAAGCTCAGTGAGACATCCTATTAACCAGTTTCTCATTTCATTCAAATAGTAAAATCTGTCTCCCCCCAAAAAGAGGAAGAAAAACATCAATCACATTCAGGCTACTTGAACTGTGATAACTGATTAACAGCATGATTTAGGGCTCATAAGAATTCACAACCTGTTTGAATTGTATTTTCCTGCAGGCCAAATGTAGTTGTTGTGTACACACAAGAGACAACCGTAGCTGTCTGGGACAAAGGGAGTAAACATCTGGGTAATGCACTCATAGTTCCACAGGCTGGGTGCCTACGTTTGCTTGCACAGAGCCCAGGGGTAGAACCATACCTGAAGGGGCTACCAGTAAAGAGCGGAAGTGGGCAGTAGCAGGCTCTGTCAGGACGGGAGAGAAGTCATGGACTAGTTGGCCATACAGGCAGGAGACTAAGAGCAGTAACACACCTTCCCAAGTAGCCTTGTCCTTTGTCTCAACAAAGAGACAATGGTTGAAAGACAACACACTGGGTCACTGGCCACTTCCTGGTCCCAGTCAGATCTCCTGTGCTGCTGGCCAACGTGAAACAGGCATTATTAGTGCTGAATATACAATGCTCTGCCAGAAACTGCCACCGTATTACTTGCTCTGTTGGTTCTCAGCAATGGTTTGATTGAGTTTTCAAGCTTCCCAGTATAAATAATTTCCATGCTGAGAGCAAATCTGCCAAACACTCAGCAAAAATAAAACATACTCCCAAAATAGCAGCAATAAAACCTCCTCTGAGTGTCCAAAAACACATGAGAAAAGGAAAGAGCAGTAGTAGAAATACCTAGAACAGTATACGTCTGTACTACATACTGGAGATATTCAACTGATTGTCACTGATTTTGACATACCTGATTCTGATTAATATTATAATGAAACCAATCTGGGAGACTTTCAGTGGTGGAAAGTCAATGAAAAGAAGGAAGTGCAATAAAATATTTTGCTAAAGATATGCTTTTCTCTCTGTTATTTTATTATTATATTGATGTTTTAAAAAATTTAGTTTTCTAGTTTCATTTCTAATTCCAATATTCTGGAGAAACAAGGAACCACTTTTAGTTGTTGGATGATGGGGGAGACCCACGGTATTTTCTTAAAGATAATTTATATAGAAAAATATTACAAAACCTGGACCTGAGGTGTGTTTGCAAATCTGGAGAGAGTTACAAACATATATTCTTTCACGTTACCCTAATTTAAAACTATTATGGATTGAATGCACTCCTTATGAAAACCCAGGACTTTACCTCAATGAAGAAGCAATTCCATTTGGAATGAGATAGACAATACCGTGAGATGACAGAGCTTATTTAGTATTTCTCTGTAATTAATGCACTTTTCAGTGTAACACCTAGTAAAGTCTATAAAATATGCTATGAACTACACTAGACACCCTACTGGCAGGTCATCAGGAAAGAGAAAAAGCACTTAATTTGGGGAAAGCATCAGAACAGACAACAAATGTAATTTCTGGACACAGGGAGGGCTTTCATTAAATATGGAGATTCAAAGGCTGATGCATCTACAGCAGCTGCTGCCAGGGGAAAATAATCTGAATCCCATTACTCAAAATACTTGACTCATTTAAAACTGAAAAAAAAAGAAAGCATAATACTTTTTTTACAAAACAAGTTACGAGTTTTGTAGAAATGAATGACAAATAAATAAAAAATAACCCATATAGTTTATCACTCTATCTATAGCCTTCAGTAAACTAGAATAATCCCCCCAAATCAAGTATCAGTTAATAGGTTTTAATTGGTGGATTTTTTCCTTTTTTC